>NC_084626.1:52340279-52435279 GCF_033978795.1 Nerophis ophidion
GAGTTCATTATGTGTTTGTGCTGTGGCCGTGGTCCAAATATATTTGTGCTGTGAAATGATAACAAATGATTATTCATTCTATTCCACTTTCAAAGCTTCAACAATTAGTTTCCTCAGTTCCCAAACGTTTATTGAGTGTTGTTAAAAGAGAAGGTGATGTAACACAGTGGTGAACATGCCCTTTCCCAACTATTGGACACATTTACAGAAGACCCTTTCTCCATGCAAACCACATTCAGCATGTGTTACAACAGCGTGGCTTCGTAAAAAAAAGAGTGCGGGTACTTTCCTGGTCCGCCTGCAGTCCAGACCCATCTCTAATCAAAAATGTGTGGCGCATTATGAAGCGTAAAATAGGACAGCGGAGACCCCGGACTGTTGAAGGACTGAAGCTCTACATAAAACAAGAATGGGAAAGAATTCCACTTTCAAAGCTTCAACAATTAGTTTCCTCAGTTCCCAAACGTTTATTGAGTGTTGTTAAAAGAGAAGGTGATGTAACACAGTGGTGAACATGCCCTTTCCCAACTATTGGACACATTTACAGAAGACCCTTTCTCCATGCAGTTTGTCAATATTTGGTACTAACCGTCATTCCTCAGAATGCTGACCGTGTCCTCCTATTTCCTTCAGGGTGTGGAAGATCTGTGGCGGTGTCCTGGTCTTGGTGGTGTGTGCCATCAACATGTACTTTGTGGTGGTTTACGTCACCAGCCTACACAGTGTGGCGCTCTATGTGCTGGTGGCGCTTCTCTCCGTGGCCTACCTGTGCTTTGTTTGCTACCTGGTGAGTCTGCGTCATCACATCTATGACTGGGGCCTCCAAAGTGAGTGTTGGCTTAGTTACTGAAAACTAGTGACTAGTTACAGTTACTAGTTACTTTATTTCAAAAGTAACCCAGTTATTAACTCAGTTACTTACACCAAAAAGTAACAGGTTACTGTGAAAAGTAACTATTTAGTTACAAACCCCGTTTCCATATGAGTTGAGAAATATATAGATGTAAATATAAACAGAATACAATGATTTGCAAATCCTTTTCAAGCCATATTCAGTTGAATATGCTACAAAGACAACATATTTGATGTTCAAACTGATAAACATTTTTTTTGTGTGCAAATAATCATCAACTTTAGAATTTGATGCCAGCAACACGTGACAAAGAAGTTGGGAAAGGTGGCAATAAATACTGATAAAGTTGAGGAATGCTCATCAAACACTTATTTGGAACATCCCACAGGTGTGCAGGCTAATTGGGAACAGGTGGGTGCCATGATTGGCTATAAAAACAGCTTCCCAAAAAATGCTCAGTCTTTCACAAGAAAGGATGGGGCGAGGTACACCCCTTTGTCCACAACTGTGTGAGCAAATAGTCAAACAGTTTAAGAACAACCTTTCTCAAAGTGACATTGCAAGAAATTTAGGGATTTCAACATCTACGCTCCATAATATCATCAAAAGATTCAGAGAATCTGGAGAAATCACTCCACGTAAGCGGCATGGCCGGAAACCAACATTGAATGACCGTGAGCCTCGATCCCTCAGACGGCATTGTATCAAAAACCGACATCAATCTCTAAAGGATATCACCACATGGGCTCAGGAACACTTCAGAAAACCACTGTCACTAAATACAGTTTGTCGCTACATCTGTAAGTGCAAGTTAAAACTCTACTATGCAAAGCGAAAGCCATTTATCAACAACATCCAGAAACGCCGCTGGCTCCTCTGGGCCCGAGATCATCTAAGATGGACTGATGCAAAGTGGAAAAGTGTTCTGTGGTCTGAAAAGTCCATATTTCAAATTGTGTCATCCAGACCAAAGGAGAAGCGAACCAGACTGTAATCGACGCAAAGTTCAAAAGCCAGCATGTGTGATGGTATGGGGGTGCATTAGTGCCCAAGGCATGGGTAACTTACACATCTGTGAAGGCACCATTAATGCAGAAAGGTACATACAGGTTTTGGAACAACATATGCTGCCATCTAAGCGCCGTCTTTTTCATGGACGCCCCTGCTTATTTCAGCAAGACAATGCCAAGCCACATTCAGCACGTGTTACAACAGCGTGGCTTCGTAAAAAAAAGAGTGCAGGGACTTTCCTGGCCCGCCTGCAGTCCAGACCTGTCTCCCATCAAAAATGTGTGTCGCATTATGAAGCGTAAAATACGACAGCAGAGACCCCAGACTGTTGAAGGACTGAAGCTCTACATAAAACAAGAATGGGAAAGAATTCCACTTTCAAAGCTTCAACAATTAGTTTCCTCAGTTCCCAAACGTTTATTGAGTGTTGTTTATAGAAAAGGTGATGTAACACAGTGGTGAACATGCCCTTTCCCAACTACTTTGGCACGTGTTGCAGCCTTGAAATTCTAAGTTAATTATTATTTGCAAAAAAAAAGAAAAAGTTTATGAGTTTGAAGATCAAATATGTTGTCTTTGTAGTGCATTCAACTGAATATGGGTTGAAAATGATTTGCAAATCATTGTATTCTGTTTATATTTACATCTAACACAATTTCCCAACTCATATGGAAACGGGGTTTGTATATTAGGATGATGTAAGATGTTATATTTGTCATTCACTCATGAAAGTCCATTTTAAAAAAAGACAGTGACCATCTCCAAGGGTCAAAGTGGTCTTTGTCTTGACTTTTGCCTCGCCTTGTCTTGTCTGCAGGTGTGGCACTGTTTGGTCGCCCTGGGGGTCTCCTGTCTGGACTTTGGCAGCAGGGTAAGCAATCGACCTGCTGTGTTGATAGAAGAACAGTCTGAGTTCGACTCCTAGGGATGAGCAGCATTCCTCTTTCCTCTGAAGACTCTGACCCCTGTACTGTACACTACCAGGACTCCGCAAGTTCACCTCGAAAACCTATTCCTCCTCCAATGTTTTTTTTTTTTTCCTTGCGCTCATGAACAGATTTTGACATTTCCACAACGCGAGGCTTGAAAAAAAACAAATCTCCAGTGCATCCTCTAAGGTCCTTTGTTGCATTTCAGGGCAAATGTTTTGAAGGGAAGAGCCGAACAAGTTAGTCCTTTGACCGCCTTGAAACGTTTGTGCAAATTCGAGGCCTATTTTATCCTCTCTGACACTGATTTTTACAAATAAAACACCTTCAGCGTGTATTTGACGTCCCTAAACAGACTTTTGCTGTAGTCCCATAACACCTCACAGTGAAAACTCTACTAGCATTAAATCACCAAAAAAATAATTTCCTGTTAAGTTCCTCACCAAATCCAAATGAATTTAAATACAGACTTTGTATGGGTGTCTGTTAAAATCTGCAGCAAAGTCCTGCTGCAGTTTTGTTGCTGGATTTCTTGCATCCGGTGTTATTTAGTCGAGCATGGTAGGTTTCTCCTGCCGTGTAACCCATACTTGCCAACCTTCAGACCTCCGAATTCGGGATTTGGGGGCAGGGGGGCGGCTGTATTGAGGGCGTGGCTGCGTCGCCATGTCTGTTCTTCGTTCTTCTGCTTTGTCTCAGTGTGCAGTTGTGCACTGAGCTCCGAAAGCCGTAGATATCGTTGTAGCGTTCTGGGATGTTTGTTCCGTTGTGGTAGGGTGAGGATGTTCTCCCGAAATGTTCTCGTTTGGTGTGGGTTGACAGTGTGGCCGCATGTTAGTAACAGTGTTAAAGTTGTTTATACGGCCACCCTCAGTGTGACCTGTATGGCTGTTGACCAAGTATGCATTGCATTCACTTGTGTGTATGTGCTTGAAATTAACGTTATCATTAAACAAGAGATCATTCCTCCATTTTGCCTCCCTTTCGGGCTGTCCTGGATGAAATTAAATTCTGCTGTCCTGGATGAAATTAAATTAATTTTTTCCAATCATTTTGGAGCTTACTCGTCGTCGCCATGTCTGTTCTTCGTTCTTCTGCTTTGTCTCAGTGTGCAGTTGTGCACTGAGCTCCGAAAGCCGTAGATATCGTTGTAGCGTCCCGGAAGAGTTAGTGCTGCAAGGGGTTCTGGGCATTTCTTCTGTTGTGTTACGGTGCGGATGTTCTCCCGAAATGTTCTTTAACATTATCAGAGATCTTTAAACATTAAATAACACCCACATGGTCACTTTTACACACGTTTAATCCAATATATGCTGCCTGAGCCCTTCAGTGGCCAACAGATAGAACAGGCCGCTCTGAGTAGTTTGGTCTCATCTAGTGGCCAATTCTATTGTAGTGTTCATATTTCTAGTTTGGTGTAGGTTGACAGTGTGGCCGCATGTTAGTAACAGTGTTAAAGTTGTTTATACGTCCACCTTCAGTGTGACCTGTATGGCTGTTGACCAAGTATGCGTTGCAGTCACTTTGTGTGTGTGTGTGTGCGCTTGAAATGAACGTTATCATTAAACAAGTTAAAAGATCATACAACGTGTCTGCTTGTCTTGACATCTTCGAATAAAGTCCATTGTTAAACCCCTCCAACACTACATTATGTGACTGGGCCGACACGATGTTTATTCGGAGGAAAAGCGACTGTTAATGGGTGAAGGTTTGCGGTGAGAGAGGACGCCCCTAATATTGTTGTCCGGGTGGAAATCGGGATAAATTCGGTACAATAGTTGTGCACTGGAATTCGGAAGTCTTCCGGGAAAAACCGGGATGGTTGGCAAGTATGGGTGTGACCTCTGACCCCTGCTAGGTTCCACACACGTCCCATGTTCTTAAAAGAGATCATTCCTCCATTTTGCTTGCAGATCGTTTATATTGCTTTACTTTCAACCTCAAATCTAAATCTGTTCCGGAAATATAGATGTGCGGAAATAAGGAAAGCTGGACTGTGCCTTTTTCAGACATTGTATGTGTGATTAATTAATACTGTGCTCTGCTGACTTTTCTCAGTAAACGGTGAAGACTGTCAACAAAACATTTCATCACAACGGAGTCCTAAACGAAAAGCATGAATGATGACTAAATGCCTCAAATGCATCATACTAATAATAATAATAATAGATTTTATTTGTAAAAAGCACTTTACGTTGAGCAAACAACCTCAAAGTACCACAGTGTAAAAAATAGTAATAATAAATAAAATATAAAACTAGAAACAGCCCAAAGGCTACAACCAGCATGCATGTCTATAGAAAGGCTTTTTTAAAAAGATGGGTTTTTAAGCCTTTTTTTAAAAGCATCCACAGTCTGAGGTGCCCTCAGGTGGTCAGGGAGAGCGTTCCACAGACTCATAATGTGAATATTTTTTTTCTTTGATTTCATTTGTTCATGAAAACGCTGCTTTCATAAGTTGTTTCTTGGGAATGCCCCATAATGGAACAATAAGAAGACATTTCACTTTAATGATTGCTGCTGTCAGGGAAACATTTGGAATATGTTCCCTTTTTGTCCCCCACACAAGCAATCTACTTTAAAACAACTTATTTTATATGAATATGTGAGTATTATTGATATTTATTTTTGAGTATATAATTGATAGAAAAGCACTATATACATTTAATCCATTATTATTATTTATTTGAATAACGTTGCACAGGAACTGATGTCACCTCCTTCTTGTTGACTGAAACAACAGCGCCTCTAGTGGCTGCAACCGGGAAGTGCACCCAATTTGGTCTCACTTGCTTCAAGACCTAAACCAGGGGTAGGGAACCTATGGCCTTAGAGCCAGATGTGGCTCTTTTGATGACTGCATCTGGCTCTCAGATTAATATTAGCTGACATTGCTTAACACGATAAGTAATGAATTATTCCGTGTTAAAAATACGTTCATAATATAAAACATTCTCATGCATCTTAATCCATCCATCCGTTTTCTTCCGCACCTGTTCATTAAAAGTGTTTTATTTATTATCGGTTAACTTCAGAATAACAATGTTATTAAAAAGAATAAGAGACTTATCATACTCTAAAAATGTTGTTCTTACTTAAAAATGCACACATTTAGTTGTATTCAATGTTGTAAAATATTGTACATCTCTCACAGAAATACATTTTCAAATATTTGGCTTTCATGGCTCTCTCAGCCAAAAAGGTTCTAAACAAGGAGTCAGATTGGGGCGGCATAGCTCGGTTGGTAGAGTGGCTGTGCCAGCAACTTGAGGGTTGCAGGTTCGATTCCCGCTTCCGCCATCCTAGTCACTGCCGTTGTGTCCTTGAGCAAGACACTTTACCCACCTGCTCCCAGTGCCACCCACACTGCTTTAAATGTCACTTAGATATTGGGTTTCACTATGTAAAGCGCTTTGAGTCACTAGAGAAAAGCGCTATATAAATATAATTCACTTCACATTTGTTTGTTAATCTGTCAGCTTGATGTGAATAAAGGCCAAGTTCCTCCAAATCAGAAGTCTTCCTAAGTAAAGGTAAAAAAAAATTAATGGATGAGATAAGTTGTTTCTTGGGAATGCCCGTAATAGAACAATAAATGAACAAATAAACAACAAATATATAATAAATAAATAAACAAATAAACAATAAGAAGACAATTCACTTCAATTATTGCTGCTGTCGGGGGAAACATTTGGAATATGTTCCCTTTTTGTCCCCCACACAAACAATCCACTTTAAAACAACTTATTTCATAAGAATATGTGAGTATTATCGATATGTTTGAGAATGTAGTTGAGAGAAAAGCGCTATATAAATTTAATCCATTATTATTATTATTATTTATTTATTCGAATAATGTTGCACAGAGGCTGATGTCACGTGAAACAACAGCGCCTCTAGTGGCTGCAACCAGGAAGTGCACCCAATTTGGTCTCACTTGTTTCAAGACTAGAGATCTCCCGTCCAAAGGCAAAACCTAGCAACTCACTTCTAGCTGATTTTGAGAAAACAAAGGAAAACCAATCTATCTTGACGCCGTCTTACAAAGATTTACAGAGTCATCAAACGTATCGATGTTTTCTTGAGCTTTCATTTTCTTTCCGATTGAATCTGCTCTCATGAACGTGTGCCCTTTCTCCAGATATTTGATCACGATCTCGGGTGGGCCCCAGTCTGCGTTTGCACGTTGGGCAAGTGCCGTGTACAGCGTCCACTTTTTATTTTGACCTCCACAGTTATCTGTGGCCAAAAGACTATGCACGGGGAAGAATCAAAAAGGTGCTTGCAACGTCCTGGGCCAATTTTCCAATTACCCCGTCGTGTCCTAATATCACATGATCAGCTTGACCGTCGGCCCACATTCGTGCAAATACTAGGTTTTTCTGGTTGTATCTACGCGGTTATGTGGTAGTTGCTAGGTCCTGCCATGCGTGTAACAGCTTACTTACGGAAAAAATTATAATATCGCATACACGAATGTAAAGGATATCACCTAGGAACTCCAAAATTATTATCAGCTCAGTTTTGACCAAAATTGAGTTACTGGGTTTTGCCTTTGGACGGGAGAGATGTCCGATAATATCGGCCGATAAATGCTTTAAAATGTAATATCGGAAATTATCGGTTTCAAAAAGTAACATTTAGGACTTTTAAAAACGCTGTTGTACTTAGTACTACACAAACGTAGGGAGAAGTACAACGCAGTTGCGTCTCCCAGTCATACTTGCCAACCCTCCCGTTTATCCCGGGAGACTCCCGAGTATCAGTGCCTCTCCCGAAAATCTCCCTGGGCAACCATTCTCCCGATTTCCACCCAGACAGCTTTTCACACACACAATTGAATGCCACGCATACTTGGTCAACGGCCAAACAGGTCACACTGAGGGTGGCCGTATAAACATCTTTAACACCGTTACAAATATGCGCCACACTGCGAACCCACACCAAACAAGAATGACAAACACATTTCGGGAGAACATCCGCACCGTAACACAACATAAACACAACAGAACAAATACCCAGAACCCTATGCAGCAGTACCTCTTCCGGGACGCTACAATATACAACCTCCGCCCACATGCTCTCTCAGGGAGAGCATGTCCCAAATTTAAAATTAAAGTAGCAATGATTGTCACACACACGCTAGGTGTGGCGAAATGATTCTCTGCATTTGACCCATCACCCTTGTTCACCCCCTGGGAGGTCAGGGGAGCAGTGAGCAGCAGCGGTGCCCCGCCCGGGAATAATTTATGGTGATTTAACCCCCAATTCCAATCCTTGATGCTGAGTGCCAAGCAGGGAGGTAATGGCTCCCATTTTTATAGTCTTAACTCACGACCTACCAATCTCAGGGTGGACACTCTGACCACTAGCTGCTGTTTTGATGCATGTTGAAAAAAAAAATCATGCACTTTGTGACTTCAATGATAAATATGGCATTGCCACGTTGGCATTTTTTCCCCTATAACTTGAGTTGATTTATTTTGGAAAAACCTTGTTAAAATAGTTTCATGCATAACAACAAAATGAGGCATAATAATGTGTTCATTCCACGACCGTATATATCGTGATTGGTTGATATCAGAATCGGTAATTAAGAGTTGGATAATATCGGATCTCGGCAAAAAAAGCCATTATCGGACATCTCTAGTTGAAATTCTACTAAATGTTCAGTAAATCATGTTTTAGCTATCAATCATGCTGCAAGATCCAGAATGTTGCATTCAATGTTTATTCCCGTTAATTCACATTAAAAGTTTCCAACTTTGAATATTCCTGGAATTTTGCAACCCCGGTAAAAACATCTTTATATTTCACATCTGTATATTTCACAGTAACATTCTGGTGAATGAGACCGTCCCCCCCGTGATTTTTTTTTTTACAGCGTGCATCAGGGTTCCCCAAACTACGGCCCGCGGGCCGGATCCGGCCTGCCAGCGTCCAAAATCCGGCCCGCGGGAAGTCCCAAGTTAAAATATTTAATTGTGAATTTTATTTTTGTATTTTGATTTTTTTTTTTTATATCTGTCCTTTCTAATCCATTTTATACTGCTTGTTACTCTCGGTGTCTCCTAGCCACTCAGGCAAATCATATTGTTCAAAAATGCATTTTCCTGTGACATCTCATATATATATATATATATATATATATATATATATATATATGAATAAATACACAGTATATGTGTGTGTATATATAGGTGTATATATATATATGTGTATATATGTGTGTATATATATATGTGTATATATGTATATATATGTGTGTATACATATATGTGTATATATGTATATATATGTGTGTATATATATATGTGTATATATATATATATATATATATATATATATAACGAGGCTACCGTGGTTTATCCGTTATACATTGCTCAATACCGGGGTAGAACGGAATATACGTTAGGTCAGGAAAACACACAGAGGCTATTTCATCCCTACAAGCCTGTTTTGCAGGTTTCCCTGCTTTTCAGGGGATTTTATTATATATTTTATTATAAAATCCCCTGTTTTGCAGGTTACCCTGCTCTTCAGAGGATTTTATTATACATGCATCTTCCACCACTTATCCCTTTCGGGGTCGTGGAGGGTGCTGGGGCCTATATTATTATAAAATCCCCTGAAGAGCAGGGAAACCTGCGAAACAGGCTTGTAGGGATGAAATAGCTTCTGTGTTTTTTCCTGACCTAACGTGTGTGTGTGTGTATATATATACATGTATATATGTATGATATATATATATATATATATATAACAAAGTTTGGGGACCCCTGGCGTACATCAAAAATATTTTCACTAATCCAATGCATAATTCATAATATTTTCAAAATGGCCCTCAAAGAAAAGCAGTTTGACACACGGCTGCATTTGAGGGTTAAATATGAAACACCTAGACTTCTTTGGCTTATTAAGTGTTTTTTTTGTTTTTGTTTTTTTAACATATTTGAAAGAATGACTCGTGTTTCTCCTGTAGAAAAGATTTTATGCTCTGATTTAAAGCCGCTCTTTGTGCACTGAATGTGTTTTGTTTTTGTCATCAAATGTGAAAATATGACGTTAATCCACCCTAATTGCTGTTAACTCTTCAAGGCAGAGTGTGTTGACACACAATCATCATATTGTAACCTTTTTGTTTGTTCTGTCGACATCATTAGGGATGCGAACATTGTGCATTTATTGTCTTATTCCTGCTGTCTATTCCTATTTATTTGACCGAAAATAAATAGGGAATGATGCATACATGGACATTTGTTGGTGTCTTATGTTTTGGAATCATTTTGAAATAAAAACTGAAAAATTAGCCCAATTTGAAGCAATTCTGTCCTTTTATTAGTCAAATGAATTGATTAACGTGGACCCCGACTTAAACAAGTTGAAAAACTTATTGGGGTGTTACCATTTAGTGGTCAATTGTAGGGAATATGTACTGTACTGTGCAATCTACTAATAAAAGTATCAATCAGTCAATGAAATGCAGATCTGGGCAAAATACGGCCCGTTAAGATGTTCAATTACATCATTTTTTTAGACCTTTAACATCAAAACTGTCGCCGCCATTATGATGTGCAGCACTGCTTTTTAAATGGCCGTAAGTCTTGAACGTTAGGAACTATTTCAATGGTTGAAATCTGCGCTTTTGGGTGTTAAAGTTTTTTCTTTTTACGGTAATCCACGTCACAGCAGCTCAGACCAGGAACAAAGCAGAGTGGGCGGGGTCTGTTTTCAGAGCAGCCAGCCCGAAACACATGTGGAGGCAAATTTTTACAACAAATTTCTGCATAAATGTGATAATATATCATATTGTAGGTGTTTATGACACTTGTTTGTTACATTTTTGTTGCTTGATAGCTGGTCTGAGAAGTAAAAGAGGAGCGACGTTCACATGTTGTTAATATTCAGTGTTTTATTGTTCATAGTTAATATTGTAAATCACACTTTATTTATCGTCATGTACATTTTTTGGTGTCACATTCAGTTAAAAAAAACTAAAAATTCAATTCCTTTTTGTTGAGGTGGTCTGTCATAACCTTTTTGGAATTCTATCAGACTTTGTGACTTTTGGTATTAGTGTTCCAGGAAAAAAAGGGACCCAAACACACAGATTTTTACAGCTAAATGTGTATATATCATTAATACACACATACACATTGCCCCCCAGACATATTTTCTCTCTCAATGTGGCCCCTGAGTCAAAATTGTTTCCCAGCTCTGGTCTAATGGGTGAAGCATACAGTTTGATAAAGCTTTAACAGGCTATGTATACATCTGTGAGGTACTACAGTGCATCCGGAAAGTGTTTTTACAAAAACGAAAAAAACAAAATAGCCTTTTTGTGCCCAAAATTCTCCACACAATACCCCATAATGACAATGTGAATTTATTTGGTATTTTCACAGCCACATTTTGTGCAAAAAAAAAAGCCTTTTTGTCTTCAATATTCTCCACACAATACCCCATAATGACAATGTGATTTTTTTTTTTTTTTTACTGTTTTTACAGCCACATTTTATGCAACAAAAAAGCCCTTTTGTCCTCAATATTCTCCACACAATACCCCATAATGACAATGTGAATTTTTTTTTGTGTTTTCAGCCACATTTTATGCCAAAAAAAGCCTTTTTGTCCCCGAAATTCTCCACACAATATCCCATAATGACAATGTGATTTTTTTTTTTTTTTTTACAGTTTTTACAGCCACATTTTATGCAAAAGAAAAAAAGCCTTTTTGTCCTCTAAATTCTCCACACAATACCCCATAATGACAATGTGAATTTTTTTTGTGTGTTTTCAGCCACATTTTATGCCAAAAAAAGCCTTTTTGTCCCCGAAATTCTCCACACAATACCCCATAATGACAATGTGATTTTTTTTAAGTGTTTTTACAGCCACTTGTTATGCAAAAGAAAAAAGCCTCTTTGTCCCCAAAATTCTCCACACAATACCCCATAATAACAATGTGATTTTTTTTAAGTGTTTTTACAGCCACATTTTATGCAAAAGAAAAAAGCCTCTTTGTCTCAAAAATTCTCCACACAATACCCCATAATGACAATGTGAATTTTTTTTGTGTTTCCAGCCACATTTTATGCAAAAAAAAGCCTTTTTGTTCCCGAAATTCTCCACACAATACCCCATAATGACAATGTGATTTTTTAAAGTATTTATACAGCCACATATTATAGAAAAAAAGCCTCTTTGTCCCCAAAATTCTTCACACAATTCCCCATAATGACAACTATTTTTTTTAGTGTATTTACCGCCACATTTTATGCAAAAAAACAAAAAACTTTTTTGTCCCTAAAATTTTTCACGCAACATCCCATAATGACAATGTGAATTTTTTTTCTGTTTTTACAGCAGCATTTTATGCAAAAAAAAGCCTTTTTGTCCTCAAAATTCTCCACACAATACCCCATAATGACAATGTGAATTGTGTTAGTGTTTTTACAGCCACATTTTATGCAAAAAAAAAAGCCATTTTGTCCTCAAAATTCTCCACACAATATTCCATAATGACTGTGCTTTTTTTTTTTTTTTTACTGTTTTTACAGCCACATTTTATACAAAAAAGAAGCCTTTTCGTCCTCAAAATTCTCCACAAAATATTCCATAATGGCAATGTGATTTTTTGTTTTTGTTTTTACAGCCACATTTTATGCAACAACAAAAAAGCATTTTAGTCCTCGAAGTTCTCCACACAATCCATAATGACAATGTTTTGATTTTACAGCCACGTTTTATGCACAAAAAAAAAAAAAAAAAAGCCTTTTTGTCCTCAACATTCTCCACACAATACCCCGTGGTGGTAATGTGAATTTTTTTTTTGTTTTGTTTTGTTTTAGAAATGTTGCAAATTTATTGTAAAAATAAAAAAACTGCCAAAAAATGACATGTACATAAGTAAAACTGAAAATGAGTCTAATTTGAAGCAATTCTGTCCATTAATCTAATGGGTGAGGCGTCCAGTTTGATAAAACTCTAACAGGCTATTTTATAAGTCCGTGAGGTAATATAGTGCATCCGGAATGTGTTTTTACAGCCACAGTTAATGAAAAAAAAAAAAAACAGCCTTTTTGTCCTCAAAATTCTCTACACAATTCCCCATAATGACAATGTGAATTTTTTTTACTGTTTTTACAGCCACATTTCATGCAAAAAAAAGCCTTTTTTTCCTCAAAATTCTCCACACAATACCCTATGACAATGTGATATTTTTTTTTTACAAATGTTGCAAAAAAAAAAAAAAAAAGCTTTCTTCGTCCTTTAAAATTCTCCACACAATACCCCATAATGACAATATGAATTTTTTGGGGTGTTTTTACAGCCACATTTTATGCAAAAAAAAAGACTTTTTGTCCTCAACATTCTCCACCCCATAATGACAATGTGATTTTTTTGGGGAAATGTTGCAAAAAAAAAGCTTTTTTGTTCTCAAAATTCTCCACACAATACCCGATAATGACAATGTGATTTTTTTTGTGTATTTACAGCCACATTTTATGCAAAAAAAAAAACATTTTTGTACTCAAAATTCTCTACACAATACCCTATGACAATGTGATTTTTTTTTTTTTTTGAAATATTGCAAAAAAAAAAGCTTTTTTGTTCTCAAAATTCTCCACACAATATGACCATAATGACAATGTGATTTTTTTTTTTTTTACTATTTTCACAGCCACATTTTGTGCAAAAAAAAAGCCTTTTTGTCCTCAATATTCTCCACACAATACCCCATAATGACAATTTGATTTTTTGGGGTGTATTTACAGCCACATTTTGTGCAAAAAAAACCCATTTTTGTCCTCAAAATTCTCCACACAATACCCTACGACAATGATTTTTTTTTAGAAATGTTGCAAAAAAATCCAAAAAAAAACCTTTCTTCGTCCTCAAAATTCTCCACACAATACCCCTTAATGACAATGTGAAAGTGTTTTTATTTATTTATTTATTTTAGAACTGTTGCACATCTACTGAAGAAATGACATGTACATTCACAGTCTTTGCCCCGAAGCTCCAAAGTGAGCTCCGATGCACGATCCTTGAGATGTCCCCTCGGCTTCATTGGAGGGCTTGTGAACACTTTGAGGTTCACGGTGGTGTGTGCCGTGCAAAATACCCTTTTTGCAGGACTTTCCGTGGTTTAATAAGAAACATTTTGATCCGAGGTGAGAGACTTCCACACCTAATTCAAGTGGTTCAAAATCGACAGGGACTGGATCAAAGTCACCTGACCTCATTTTCCCCCAAAAATTGTGTGTTTGTTCGCCTGCTCGCATGTTGCGTGTTCCATCTTTTTTCTTTGTTGACGGTGAGCCACGATCTGCTCACTCTGTCCTTCCTGTCCTCTGCAGATGGGGCTGAGCCGCCACACGGACATTTACTTACTGACCGACATGAGCGTGGACAGTTTTTAGGAGAGGTAGAAGAACGGCGACGGTGCACCACTGGACAATGGCCAGTATATGTTTGCATCTTCACCTGCGGGGTGCCTTTCTGTTCCCAAGTGTCCTTAAAGGGTCCTCGTGCTGGTCTTGCTCTCCCAACAAAGTGCCTGCGCAGGACACAAACCAGCTCAGACATTAGTATCAAGTCGTACCTTTAAAGAAATACACAGATAAAAAGCAAAAACTTGTTTTATTACGTAGTCAATGTATGAAAAATACATGGAAAATGATAAACATCTCAATTTATTTATGTATGTCACATTTTTGGGGTACTTTCTAAGGACAGTGGACGTGTAATTCCACTTCATGCTTGTGAGAATTTACTGTGGAACTCAGCTCTACAGAATGGAATGTTTTTGTGATTGTTGCACCTTGCTGATTATATTCACTAATTTATGCTGTCGGTGCACTTCTTTATGACTGCATGTCCACATTTGTGGACATTATTAGGTGAATGAATGGGCTGCTGTACACCCGTGGATGATGTTCCTTGCCTTACGTTGCACCGCGAAGGAGCAGGTCTTGACTTTCCAAAGTCAGAATCACATCCATGCATGTATTATGAAGATGTATTTAGCGGCGTGTACGTGACATCATGTTTTCTACCTGGAGTGTCGCAGCTGTTCACATACTTGCCTCCCGCCGCTGGTAAAGCAGAAAAACAGAAAAACAAACATTGTGCTGCTTTCACTTTTGAACCAAATTGTTGACATTTGTCTTGTTGATTTGGTTTTAATGTGTTTTTTGTTTGCTGGAAAAGTTTTTTTCATTGTATATGATTATATATATGTGTGTGTGTGTGTGTGTGTGTGTGTGTGTGTGTCTATATATGTACATATATATATGTGTGTGTGTATATATGTACATATATATGTATATATATATATATGTGTACAGTATATATGTATGTAAGTAAATGTGTGTATATATGTATATGCGTGTATATGTGTATATATACATGTATAAGTATATATATATATACATATACATGTGTATATATTCATGTATACATATAAATGTGTATATAAATGTATACATGTATATGTATATATACACATACAGTATATATATATACATGTATATGTATATATACATTGTTATATGTATGTATGTACGTACATGTATATATACTGAATGTTTATATGTATAATGTATGTATATATACACATACATATACATATATATACTGTATTTATATATATATATATATATATATATATACATATCTATATATACATATGACATAATGTGTATATATATATATGTGTGTGTGTGTATATATGTACAGTATATATGTATGTAAATAAATGTGTGTATATATGTATATGCGTATATATGTGTGTATGTATGTATGTATGTATATGTGTATATATACATGTATAAGTATATATATATACATATACATGTGTATATATTCATGTACACATATAAATTTATATGTATACATGTGTATATACTGTATACATCTATACATATAAATGTGTATATAAATGTATACACGTATATATATATATATATATATATACTGTATATGTATATATACATTGTGTTATATGTATGTATGTATGTATGTACATATATATACTGAATGTTTATATATATATATACATATGACATAATGTGTATATATATATATATATATATATGTGTGTGTATATATATATATATATATATATATATATATATATATATATGTATATATATAATGTGTGCGTGTATATGTATGTATGTGTATATATATATATATATATATATATATATATATATATATATATATATATACACATACATACATACGTATCACATAATGTGTTTTTTTTTTTTTATTATATTTTTTCTTTTTTCTTCTTTTTTTCAGACCAAAAATGTAGTTTAAGATTCATTTTTTTGAGCACTTTCATGCCAAAATGTGTGCCCGTGACCACAGGATGATGACGACCACGTACGAGTCACATGCTGCATGTATGGAGAAGTAACTGACATTTTCCAAATGTTAGAGTTTTATACGACCATATTGAGACATGACTGTGATTAACATGTTGTTGTTGTTTTTTTAAATGCTCTACCGTGTGTTTTTGACAGTTTTGTAATTTAATAAACAATTGTGCAAGAAAAGTGACCAAAGATGCATCATTCACTTTCACAGTGGAGGCATGTAGACAGATTACTGTTTAAAAAAAAGGAAAAGAAAATAATCAATGAGTACATGCAGGATATGTCAAGAAAAAAAGGTAAATAATATTGCATTGAATGTAAAAAAAAAAAAAAAAGTTTTTTATTGTTTTTGCAATTTAATGACCAACAATTGGGCACAAACATAACAAAAATGTGAATTATGTCATTTAACCGTGGTGTGAATAATTAAATAGATACAGTAAAATAGTGAATCCAAAAATTATTTATGTCATTTAAGATTTAAATTTATGTCCAGATTAGCAGCCGGCCTCTGTAGCTCCTCACTCCTCAATTGCAAGTTTTGTTGATTCTATGTAACTAGTGGTTAGAGCAGGGGTCACCAATGCGGTCGCCCGTAAGGACCAGATGAGTCGCCCCCTGGCCTGTTCTAAAAATAGCTCAAGTAGCAGCACTTACCAGTGAGCTGCCTCTATTTTTTTAAATGGTATTTATTTACTAGCAAGCTGGTCTCGCTTTGCTCGACATTTTTAATTCTAAGAGAGACAAAACTCCAACAGAATTTGAAAATCCAAGAAATTATTTTAAAGACTTGGTCTTCACTTGTTTAAATAAATTCATTTTTTTTTTTTTTACTTTGCTTCTTATAACTTTCAGAAAGACAATTTTAGAGAAAAAATACAACCTTAAAAATGATTTTAGGATTTTTAAACACATATACCTTTTTACCTTTTAAATTCCTTCCTCTTCTTTCCTGACAATTTAAATCAATGTTCAAGTCAATTAATGTTTTTATTGTAAAGAATAATAAATACACTTTAATTTAATTCTTGAATTTAGCTTTTGTTTTTTGGACAAAGAATATTTGTGAAATATTTCTTCAAACTTATGATTTAAATAAAAAAAATGTATTCTTGCAAATCTAGAAAATCTGTAGAATCAAATTTAAATCTTATTTCAAAGTCTTTTAAATTTCTTTTAAAATTTTTGTTCTGGAAAATCTGGAAGAAATAACGATTTGTCTTTGTTAGAAATATAGCTTGGTCCAATTTGTTATATATTCTAACAAAGTGCAGATTGGATTTTAACCTATTTAAAACATGTCATCAAAATTCTAAAATTAATCTTAATTAGGAAAATTACAAATGAATTTTCCTAAATTATTTTTTATATTTTTTCAAAAAGATTCGAATTACCTAGTTTTTTTCTTCTTTTTTTCAGTTGAATTTTGAATTTTAAAGAGTCGAAATTAAAGATAAACTATGTTTCAAAATTTATTTTTTTTTTTTTAGTTTTCTCCTCTTTTAAACTGTTCAATTAAGTGTTTTTTTCATCATTTATTCTCTACAAAAAAACTTTCCGTAGAAGGAAAAAAAATGTAAAACGGAATGACAGACAGAAATACCCTTTTTAAAAAAATATATTTATCTGTTTCTATATATATTTATTGTGACAAATCATTAAGATGATCAGTGTTTCCACAAAGATAAATATAATTAATTATTAATCAAACATAGAGTTAAAGGTAAATTGAGCAAATTGGCTATTTCTGGCATTTTATTGAAGTGTGTATCAAACTGGTAGCCCTTTGCATTAATCAGTACTCGAGAAGTTGCTCTTGCTTTCAAAAAGCTTGGTGACCCCTGTGTTAGAGTGTCTGACCTGAGATGGGTAGGTTGTGAGTTCAAACCCTGGCTAAGTCATACCAAAAACCATAAAAATGGGACCCATTACCTCCCTGTTTGGCACTCAGCATCAAGGCTTGGAATTGGGGGTTAAATCACCATAAATGATTCCCGGGCGTGGCCACCGCTGCTGCTCACTGCTCCCCTCACCTCCCAGAGGCTGATCAAGGGTGATGAGTCAAATTCAGAGAATAATTTCTCCACACCTAGTGTGTGTGTGACTATCACGGGTACTTTAACTTAACTTTAACTTTAACATGTTTATGTGTGCTATGGCTTTGAGGTTGTTTTTCCTTGGCCTCAGTCTGGACCCCATCCCAGGACTCCTGCTTGACGCTTGGAGGGTTGGAATTGGGGGTTAAATCACCACAAATGATTCCCGGGCGCGGCCACCGCTGTTTGGTGTGGTTGAAAATAATTCTCTGCATTTGACCCATCACCTTTGATCACCCCTTTGGAGGTGAGGGGAGCAGTGAGGAGCAGTGGAGGCCGCGCCTGGGAAAAAATTTTGGTGATTCAACCCCCCAATTCCAACCCTTGATGCTGAGTCATACCAAAGACTATTAAAAAAATGGGAGCCATTACCTCCCTGCTTGACAATCATTATCAAGGGTTTTAATTGCGGGTTAAATCACCAAAAATGATCCCGGGCGCGGCCACTGCTGCTGCTCACTGCTCCCCTCACCTCCCAGGGGCTGATCAAGGGTGATGGGTCAAATGTAGAGAATAATTTCTCCACACCCAGTGTGTGTGTGACAATCATGGGTACTTTAACTTAACTTTAACTTTAACATGTTTATGTGTGCTATGGCTGTGAGGTTGTTTTCCCCTTGCCTCAGTCTTGTTTTACTCTCCCAACCTCCCCCAATATTCACCTATTTCACACCTTTTTAAGGAGCGCCATAATTGGCTGACCCGTCGGCGGTCCCGTCTTGTCTCCCTGTCATGCAGGGGCCCCCAAACTTGCACTTTGCCGATGATTTCATGTCATCAAAAGGGAAAATACATTTTTTGATTTGCCTGAGCAGCAAGGAGACACAGAGATTGGGGCGGCATAGCTCGGTTGGTAGAGTGGCCGTGCCAGCAACTTGAGGGTTGCAGGTTCGATTCCCGCTTGTGCCATCCTAGTTACTGCCGTTGTGTCCTTGTGCAAGACACTTTACCCACCTGCTCCCAGTGCCACCCACACTGGTTTAAATGTAACTTAGATATTGGGTTTCACTATGTAAAGCGCTTTGAGTCACTTGAGAAAAGCGCTATATAAATATAATTCACTTCAATTCACAGATTAAACATTTGTAAAAAATGAATTAAAAAGGACAGATTTGAAAAAATTATAATTACAAAAAAAACACCATCTGGTGGATCTTTTGTTTTTCTTTTTTTTTTCGGGCACCTGAACGCCTCCAACCGGTAGGAGGCCACGGGGAAGACCCAGGACACGTTGGGAAGATTATGTCTCCCGGCTGGCCTGGGAACGCATCAGGATCCCCCGGGAAGACCTGGACAAAGTGGCTGGGGAGAGGGAAGTCTGGGCTTCCCTGCTTAGGCTGTTGACCCCGCGACCCGATCTCAGATAAGCAGAAGAAGATGGATGGATGCATAAATATTTTAAAATAACTTTTTTTTTACACTTGTGACTTGCCGTAGGCTGGAATTTGGACACCGGTGGGTTGTATCCAGCCATGGTTTGGGGACCCCTGCTGTAATTTATGTCCGCTCCTGCTGAAAACCTCATTTCAGTTCTTGCCCATATGAAGAATGAACAATAATAAAGCAACTTGAACTTGAATAATGTCTATTTTATGCTGCAACTGTTAAATATACTGTAATATTCTACATGGTCACTGTTATATTATGATAGAAACATAAATAATGTGTATTTTATGCTGCAACTGTTAGATATACTGTAATATTCTACATGGTCACTGTTATATTATGATATAAACATAATATAATATATTTTCAACCGCTTGACCCTTTTGGGCTGGCGGGGGATGCTGGAGCCTACCTCAGTTGCATTCGGCGTACAGCCTGGACAAGTCACCTCCTCATCGCAGAGTATGTATCATATACTGTACTTATATTATGTAACTATTACATATTTTATATTGCTACTGCAATACCTTTATTGTCTATTTTATACCTGCATTGTCATTTCCATCCTTTGTAACTGAGCTACCGTGTGGAACAAGTTCCTTTGTGGATGATTAAAGTTTGCCTAAGTCTAGAACTTGATTAGAACCGACCTGGAATATTGGATGACGTCATAGCTTCTGTGTACACACACATCATGTAAGACTTTCAAATGTTATCTTAACTAATATAGTGTGGGTTTTACATGGTATTTTAACTACGTCATGAATTTTTATTCGCCATTCCAACCAATATTTCCATGTTTGAAAGAAGCATTTGTTTTTTTAACATAACTTGGTCAAGGTTCTCCCGGCCATGTGAGGGCGCTGTCGCCGTCCTGAGTCGCTCCCCTGCAGGCGCTACGTCACCACTTTTCGCCGAGCGAGATGATTTCCGGCTCTTGAAGACCCGGCGATTGACTGACTGGTGAGTTCAATGAAAACTATTTCTTTCTATTTAGCTCCAAATGCGGTCTTTTTTTCCTTTGAGTGAGCGTTCATCTCAAGACGAACTGTTGCCTAAACGAAGGGAGTTTAAAGCCCCAACGAGCGCGTCACAATAGTCCCCTTGTGTCCCAATATTTGCTCTTTTTTCCCCCCTCAGCCGCAACATGAAGGAAGTGGTTCTCCTGCTTACATTTTGTGTGATTTTCCTCCTCCTGCCGAGCTCCTGTCAGGCGGCGAGACAAGGACAAGATATCCGATGTGGAGGTTGGTATTCCCGCGTTTTAGGCAGACATCGAGGACTTCTCCCTTCACGGTTCTTTTATTTTGAAAATCCCTATCTGTTGTGTGTACCGGTCACATTGGAGCCGATACGGTACCGATTCGATACCGCTACGTCCCGGGGCATGAATAATGCAGACTTCTTTTTAACGCTATATTATAAAAAATATAACGCTATATTATAAAAATAAAGACGTTTTGTTAACGTTGTATTGTAAAAAAAAAATAAAAAACTATTTACAAACACAAGCTATGGGATGACTTAAGAGGAAACGTAACCCCGGAAGTAAATGCGTCATCCCATAGCTTGTGTTTGTAAATTGTTTTTTTAATTTTATTTTTATAATATAACGTTAACAAAACGTCTGTATTTTTTATAATATAGTGTTATATTTTTTACAATATAGTGTTAATAAAACGTCTGTATTAATCATGACCCCGGAAGTAAATGGGGGGGAAGGTTTGTTCTTGGGGGAAGAAATTTGGCGTGACTGCTTTTGTGTGCGTTGATAAATATGAATAGTTTTCGATAATAAACATTTCTTTAATTGTAACATTAAAAAAAAAAAAAGCTTATTATGATGACTGCTGTTCAGTTATTATACAGTCAAACTTAGGGCTGGGCGACATGGCCTTTTTTAAATATCTCGATATTTTTAGGCCATATCGCGATACACCTTATATATCTCGATATTTTGCCTTTGCCTTGAATGAATACCTGATGCATATAATCACAGCAGTATGATGATTCTATGTGTCTACATTAAAACATTCTTCTTTGAAGGCCTACTGAAATGAGATGTTCTTATTTAAACGGGGATAGCAGGTCCATTCTATGTGTCATACTTGATCATTTCGCGATATTGCCATATTTTTGCTGAAAGGATTTAGTAGAGAACATCCACGATAAAGTTCGCAACTTTAGGTCGCTAATAAAAAAACCTTGCCTGTACCGGAAGTAGCAGACAATGTGCGCGTGACATCACGGGTTGTAGGGCTCCTCACATCTGAACATTGTTTATAATGTGAGCCTCCAGCAGCAAGAGCTATTCCAACCGAGGAAGCGACAATTTCCCCATTAATTTGAGCGAGGATGAAAGATTTGTGGATGAGGATATTGAGAGTAAAGGACTAGAAAAAAAAAATGCGATTGCAGATGTTACACACATTTACTATGATCATTCTGGAAAATCCCTTATATGGCCATTGTGCTAGTGTTTTAGTGAGATTAAATAGTACCTAAAGTCAGAGGGGTGTGTCCACGGGTACGTGCGTTGACGCCAGAGTCTCTGAGGCAAGACACGCTGCTGGAAAAGCAAACTTAATACCACAATTTTCTCACCAAAAACTACTAGTTGACATTTGGTCGGGATCCATGTTCGCTTGACCGCTCTGATCCATAGTAAAGCTTCGCCTTCGGGAGTTTTAAACAAGCAAACACCGACTGTGTTTGTGTGGCTAAAGGCTAAAAGCTTCCCACCTCCATCTTTCTACTTTGACGTCTCCATTATTAATTGAACAAATTGCAAAAGATTCAGCAACACAGATGTCCAGAATACTGTTTAATTATGTGATTAAATCAGACGACTTATAGCTTGGATCGGGCTGGGAAATAATGTCCGCTACAACCGGTGACGTCAATCGCACACGTCATCATAAGCGTCATCATACCGCGACCTTTTCAACAGGACACTTCGCGGGAAATTTAAAATTGCAATTTAGTAAACTGAAGCGGCCGTATTGGCATGTGTCGCAATGTTAATATTTCATCATTGATATATAAACTATCAGACTGTGTGGTCGCTAGTAGTGGCTTTCAGTAGGACTTTAATATATGCTACTTTTAAACTTTCATGCAGACAGGGAAATCACAAATAAAAGTGTATTTATTTAACAGTTCTTAAGCAGTGGCACAAACATTCATGTCATTTCCAAAACAGAAAGTGCAAAATTGTCAGAGACATTTAAAGTGTCAAATAAAAATGAGCTGCATAATCAATCAATCAATCAATGTTTATTTATATAGCCCCAAATCACAAATGTCTCAAAGGGCTGCACAAATCATTACGACTACAACATCCTCGGAAGAACCCACAAAAGGGCAAGGAAAACTCACACCCAGTGGGCAGGGAGAATTCACATCCAGTGGGACGCCAGTGACAATGCTGACTATGAGAAACCTTGGAGAGGACCTCAGATGTGGGCAACCACCCCCCTCTAGGGGACCGAAAGCAATGGATGTCGAGCGGGTCTAACATGATACTGTGAAAGTTCAATCCATAATGGCTCCAACACAGCCGCGAGTGTTCAGTTCAAGCGGATCCAAGACAGCAGCGAGAGTCCCGTCCACAGGAAACCATCTCAAGCGGAGGCGGATCAGCAGCGTAGAAATGTCCCCAACCGATACAGGCGAGCGGTCCATCCTGGGTCCCGACGAGCGGTCCATCCTGGGTCTCGACTCTGGACAGCCAGTACTTCATCCATGGTCATCGGACCGGACCCCCTCCACAAGGGAGGGGGGGGACATAGGAGAAAGAAAAGAAGCAGCATTCCAATAGGAAATCATATAAGATTCATCCTTCGCTATGTAGTAGGTTACTACGGACGTTATTAAATTCTGTTGTTGACAATTCTTTTCATACGGTGTTGATTTGGAAAAGTTTGCCTCGGCATTTTGATGGTGTGGGCGTGAACTGAGATGTTGAAATGCAATTTCAAACACTCTTCATTCTCTGGCGGGTGACTTTTCAAATGATGCTACATATTAGCAGTAATGCTACCTTTGATAGCAATGCTTTAAAATTAAAGTTGTCTGTTCGACATATTCCCACTTGAAGCCAAACCACCAACAGACGATGGACCCCCTTCTGTTTTTCTTGGGAATTATTTCTTCCTTCATTTGCACCTTCTTTCTCTCGTATTACCACTCGCACGGCTCCGCTAGCATCACAGCTAACGTTTCCCATGCTGCTACCTCTCTGCGGCGTGTACGTATGTAAGAAAGTGCACTTGTCTGTGAAAAGGAGAGACGAGAAAGAGTAAGGAGAGCCTGTAGTGTAATGCCCGCAGCTAAAAGCAACTGCGTGAGAATGTATATTCGAATATTACGATATAGTCATTTTCTATATCGCACAGAGACAAACCCGCAATATATCGTGTATATCGATATATCGCCCAGCCCTAAGTCAAACCTTTCTAAAGTGGCCGCTGTAGACGGGTGGCTATTGTTTATTATGGGCCTGCTGCAATGATAGATAAATACAAACCCCGTTTCTATATAAGTTGGGAAATTGTGTTAGATGAAAATATAAACGGAATACAATGATTTGCAAATAATTTCCAACCCATATTCAGTTGAATATGCTACAAAGACAACATATTTGATGTTCAAACTCATAAACTGAATTTTTATTTGCAAATAATAATAAACTTAGAATTTCATGGCTGCAACACGTGACAAAGTAGTTGGGAAAGGGCATGTTCACCACTGTGTTACATCACCTTTTCTTTTAACAACACTCAATAAACGTTTGGGGAACTGAGGAAACTAATTGTTGAAGCTTTGAAAGTGGAATTCTTTCTCATTCTTGTTTTATGTAGAGTTTCAGTCCTTCAACAGTCCGGGGTCTCCGCTGTCGTATTTTACGCTTCATAATGCGCCACACATTCTCGATGGGAGACAGGTCTGGACTGCAGGCGGGCCAGGAAAGTACCCGCACTCTTTTTTTTACAAAACCACGCTGTTGTAACACTTGTCTTGCTGAAATAAGCAGGGGCGTCCATGATAACGTTGCTTGGATGACAACATATGTTGCTCCAAAACCTGTATGGACCTTTCAGCATTAATGCTGACCTTCACAGGTGTGTAAGTTACCCATGCCTTGTGCACTAATACACCCCCATACCATCACAGATGCTGGCTTTTACACTTTGCGCCTCTTTGTTCTGGAGGACACCACGTCCTCTGTTTCCAAATATAATTTGAAATGTGGACTCGTCATACCACAGAATACCTTTCCACTTTGCATCAGTCCATCTTAGGTGAGCTCGGGCCCAGCCGGCGGCGTTTCAGGATATTGTTGATAAATGGGTTTGGCTTTGCATAGAAGAGTTTTAACTTACACTTACAGATGTAGCGACCAACTGTAGTTACTGACAGTGGTTTTCTGAAGTGTTCCTGAGCCCATGTGGTGATATCCTTTACACACCGATGTTGGTTTTTGATGCAGTGCCGCCTGAGGGATCAAAAGTCCGTAATATCGCTTACGTGCAGTGATTTCTCCAGATTCTCTGAACTTTTTGATGATTTTACAGACCGTAGATGGTAAAATCCCTAAATTCCTTGCAATAGCTTGTTGAGAAATGTTCTAAAACTGTTCGACACTTTGCTTACAAATTGCTGACCCTCGCTCCATCCTCGTTTGTGAATTACTTAGCATTTCATGGATGCTGTTTTTATACCCAATCATGGCACCCACCTGTTCCCAATTAGCCTGCACACCTGTGGGATGTTCCAAATAAGTGTTTGATGAGCATTCCTCAACTTTATCAATATTTATTGCCACCTTTCCCAACTTCTTTGTCACGTGTTGCTGGCATCAAATTCTAAAGTTAATGATTATTTGTAAAAAAAGAAATGTTTATGAGTTTGAACATCAAATATGTTGTCTTTGTAGCATATTCAACTGAATATGGCTTGAAAAGGATTTGCAAATCATTGTATTCTGTTTATATTTACATCTAACACAATTTCCCAACTCATATGGAAACGGGGTTTGTATTTAAATGAAGAGTATTCCATAAAGATACAACGATGCTATTATACGCCGGTTGGCCGTCATTTAGAATTTCCATACATCGTTAAACAATGACGTAGACACGTTTCTGGAACTGTAAAGCGTTGCCAAGCTTATTGAATTAGAGCCGGCTCATGCGGACTGGATGCAGTTTTCCTTTCATGCCAGACTTTAGGGGATTAACCCAACTGTACAAAGCTTTGGGGAGCTTCGATAAGACTTGCTGAGTCCCGGCACGGCTGCATGGTCTGGCTGCTTGGGACCCCCAAATATGATTAATAATTAGACCTATTGACTCGGCGTGTTAGAAAGATAAGTTCTAACGATACATAATGAGCGGGAAGATGGCAGAGGGATTCCGGATCGTCCTTCGAGACCCACTACGCTTCTACTTGGCCACATTTGGGCAAATGCATGCGTCTGGATAAACCGACACGTTCATGTGAGTTGTTTACCATCCAAGTCCAAATCATATTGAAAATGTCATGCAAGTCGTATCTGTGCCCCCCCCACAGCCTGCAGGGCTCTGGTGGACGAGATGGAGTGGGCCGTCTCCCAAGTGGACCCCAAGAAGACGATCCAGACCGGCTCCTATAGAATCAAGCCAGATGGGACTCAGTCCATCAAGGAGGTGAGTGTTCATGCAGGACTACCCTTGCTTTTTACTTTCTTGTCCCTTCCAAAACCTCAGTCCGGTTCCGCCCCAGGTTTTATTCTCTTTTATTGGCCCTCGACATGTTCTGAAAAATTACATTAATTCATTTTTCAAACTGAGACTCACTGACTTTGGCTCATTTTTGGTGCATGTGGCCCCAATGACTACGTTTACACTTTGGCGGCATAGCTCGGTTGGTAGAGTGGCCGTGCCAGCAACTTGAGGGTTGCAGGTTCGATTCCCGCTTGTGCAATCCTAGTTACTGCCGCTGTGTCCTTGGGCAAGACACTTTACCCACCTGCTCCCAGTGCCACCCACACTGGTTTAAATGTAACTTAGATATTGGGTGTCACTATGTAAAGCGCTTTGAGTCACTTGAGAAAAGCGCTATATAAATATAATTCACAATTCACATTTTCTGTGAAGAACATGTACCAGAATACATATTTAATGACCACACACACCATACAACCACCCCTACACATTTCTATTACATATAAGATGTCTGGGTCTACTGGACCCTGGCTAATAGAAGTGTGGAAATTGATGTTCTGTGTACCACATACACACACACAGACACAGCAGGCTTAGACAGGAGGAGGACAGAGTGGAGGTACACAGAACATCAGAGGGTCAAATGTGCGAGAAAATGAGAGTAGACTGTGTTGACAAACAATGTTGCAACCTGGAACCGGTTGGACTGAGTGGAGGTACACAGAACATCAGAGGGCCAACTGCACACTTTGCCGGGTTGGCGGTGAGCCCCGCCTGCCTTAGGGACTCGAACACTGCCCCCCAAACACTGCATGTGTTCTCCCCAGCCACTACTCTTGTTCAGGCGGCCGCCTTAACAACAACGCTCTGAGGGAAACACTGTACTTACAGTATGAATCTACTACATTATATATATACTTACAGTATCATGAAAATATGTCATGTTTTTATGAATGTACTACATTACATATATACTTACATTATGATGAAAATATTTAAATCTTACATATTATGAATGTTACTACATTTCATATATACTTACAGTGTGATAAAATATGTCATGTTATCATGAATGTAAAACATTATATATATATATATATATATATATATATATATATATATATATATATATATATATATATATATATATATATATATATATACTTACAGTATGATGAAAATATATGAATATCACATGTTATGAATGTTACTACATTACATATATACTAACAGTATGATTAAAAGATGTAAATATTACATGTTTTGAATGTTACTACATTACATATATACTTACAGTATTTTGAAAATATGTAAATATTACATGTTATTATGAATGTTACTACATTACATATATACTTACTTCATGTATATATTACATGTTATTGTGAATGTTACTACGGTACATATATACTTGCATCATGTATACAGTATATTACGTTATTAAGAATGTTACTATTATTACTTCGGTACTCTTGTCTTGTTCTGTATATTGTGCAGTATTTTGTATTTATACAGTGTTTTGTATATTGTACAGGATTGCTTGTTATTTTTATTGGATAGTAGTCTGTTTATTTCAATTGTTAGTTCAATTGTGTTATTTATTTTACCCCATATTTGTTCCCACAACCGCACCTTAAATTGGAGTCTTTAATCTCGTTATATGCAAATATAATGACAATAAAGTCTATTCTATTCTATTCTACATTACTTATATACTTAAAGTATAATGAAAATACGTAAATATTACATGTTATTATGAATGTTACTACATAACATATATATTTACTTCATGTATATATGACATGTTATTATGAATGTTACTACATTACATATAAACTTACAGTATTTTGAAAATATGTCAATATCACATGTTGTTATGAATGTTACTACATGACATACTTCCATCATGTATATATTACATGATGTGACAGACGTACTGGACATAATGTCGGTGATGTTCCACATGTGACAGACGTACTGGACATAATGTCGGTGATGTTCCACATGTGACAGACGTACTGGACATAATGTCGGTGATGTTCCACATGTGACAGACGTACTGGACATAATGTCGGTGATGTTCCACATGTGACAGACGTACTGGACATAATGTCGGTGATGTTCCACATGTGACAGACGTACTGGACATAATGTCGGTGATGTTCCACATGTGACAGACGTACTGGACATAATGTCGGTGATGTTCCACATGTGACAGACGTACTGGACATAATGTCGGTGATGTTCCACATGTGACAGACGTACTGGACATAATGTCGGTGATGTTCCACATGTGACAGACGTACTGGACATAATGTCGGTGATGTTCCACATGTGACAGACGTACTGGACATAATGTCGGTGATGTTCCACATGTGACAGACGTACTGGACATAATGTCGGTGATGTTCCACATGTGACAGACGTACTGGACATAATGTCGGTGATGTTCCACATGTGACAGACGTACTGGACATAATGTCGGTGATGTTCCACATGTGACAGACGTACTGGACATAATGTCGGTGATGTTCCACATGTGACAGACGTACTGGACATAATGTCGGTGATGTTCCACATGTGACAGACGTACTGGACATAATGTCGGTGATGTTCCACATGTGACAGACGTACTGGACATAATGTCGGTGATGTTCCACATGTGACAGACGTACTGGACATAATGTCGGTGATGTTCCACATGTGACAGACGTACTGGACATAATGTCGGTGATGTTCCACATGTGACAGACGTACTGGACATAATGTCGGTGATGTTCCACATGTGACAGACGTACTGGACATAATGTCGGTGATGTTCCACATGTGACAGACGTACTGGACATAATGTCGGTGATTTTCCACATGTGACAGACGTACTGGACATAATGTCGGTGATGTTCCACATGTGACAGACGTACTGGACATAATGTCGGTGATGTTCCACATGTGACAGACGTACTGGACATAATGTCGGTGATGTTCCACATGTGACAGACGTACTGGACATAATGTCGGTGATGTTCCACATGTGACAGACGTACTGGACATAATGTCGGTGATGTTCCACATGTGACAGACGTACTGGACATAATGTCGGTGATGTTCCACATGTGACAGACGTACTGGACATAATGTCGGTGATGTTCCACATGTGACAGACGTACTGGACATAATGTCGGTGATGTTCCACATGTGACAGACGTACTGGACATAATGTCGGTGATGTTCCACATGTGACAGACGTACTGGACATAATGTCGGTGATGTTCCACATGTGACAGACGTACTGGACATAATGTCGGTGATGTTCCACATGTGACAGACGTACTGGACATAATGTCGGTGATGTTCCACATGTGACAGACGTACTGGACATAATGTCGGTGATTTTCCACATTTGACAGACGTACTGGACATAATGTCGGTGATGTTCCACATGTGACAGACGTACTGGACATAATGTCGGTGATGTTCCACATGTGACAGACGTACTGGACATAATGTCGGTGATGTTCCACATGTGACAGACGTACTGGACATAATGTCGGTGATGTTCCACATGTGACAGACGTACTGGACATAATGTCGGTGATGTTCCACATGTGACAGACGTACTGGACATAATGTCGGTGATGTTCCACATTTGACAGACGTACTGGACATAATGTCGGTGATGTTCCACATGTGACAGACGTACTGGACATAATGTCGGTGATGTTCCACATGTGACAGACGTACTGGACATAATGTCGGTGATGTTCCACATGTGACAGACGTACTGGACATAATGTCGGTGATGTTCCACATGTGACAGACGTACTGGACATAATGTCGGTGATTTTCCACATTTGACAGACGTACTGGACATAATGTCGGTGATGTTCCACATGTGACAGACGTACTGGACATAATGTCGGTGATGTTCCACATGTGACAGACGTACTGGACATAATGTCGGTGATGTTCCACATGTGACAGACGTACTGGACATAATGTCGGTGATGTTCCACATGTGACAGACGTACTGGACATAATGTCGGTGATGTTCCACATGTGACAGACGTACTGGACATAATGTCGGTGATGTTCCACATTTGACAGACGTACTGGACATAATGTCGGTGATGTTCCACATGTGACAGACGTACTGGACATAATGTCGGTGATGTTCCACATGTGACAGACGTACTGGACATAATGTCGGTGATGTTCCACATGTGACAGACGTACTGGACATAATGTCGGTGATGTTCCACATGTGACAGACGTACTGGACATCATGTCGGTGATGTTCCACATGTGACAGACGTACTGGACATAATGTCGGTGATGTTCCACATGTGACAGACGTACTGGACATAATGTCGGTGATGTTCCACATGTGACAGACGTACTGGACATAATGTCGGTGATGTTCCACATGTGACAGACGTACTGGACATAATGTCGGTGATGTTCCACATGTGACAGACGTACTGGACATAATGTCGGTGATGTTCCACATGTGACAGACGTACTGGACATAATGTCGGTGATGTTCCACATGTGACAGACGTACTGGACATAATGTTGGTGATGTTCCACATGTGACAGACGTACTGGACATAATGTCGGTGATGTTCCACATGTGACAGACGTACTGGACATAATGTCGGTGATGTTCCACATTGTTCCACACGTGACAGACGTACTGGACATAATGTCGGTGATGTTCCACACGTGACAGACGTACTGGACATAATGTCGGTGATGTTCCACACGTGACAGACGTACTGGACATAATGTCGGTGATGTTCCACATGTGACAGACATACTGGACATAATGTCGGTGATGTTCCACACGTGACAGACGTACTGGACATAATGTCGGTGATGTTCCACACGTGACAGACGTACTGGACATAATGTCGGTGATGTTCCACACGTGACAGACGTACTGGACATAATGTCGGTGATGTTCCACACGTGACAGACGTACTGGACATAATGTCGGTGATGTTCCACATGTGACAGACGTACTGGACATAATGTCGGTGATGTTCCACATGTGACAGACGTACTGGACATAATGTCGGTGATGTTCCACATGTGACAGACGTACTGGACATAATGTTGGTGATGTTCCACATGTGACAGACGTACTGGACATAATGTCGGTGATGTTCCACATGTGACAGACGTACTGGACATAATGTCGGTGATGTTCCACATTGTTCCACACGTGACAGACGTACTGGACATAATGTCGGTGATGTTCCACACGTGACAGACGTACTGGACATAATGTCGGTGATGTTCCACACGTGACAGACGTACTGGACATAATGTCGGTGATGTTCCACATGTGACAGACATACTGGACATAATGTCGGTGATGTTCCACACGTGACAGACGTACTGGACATAATGTCGGTGATGTTCCACACGTGACAGACGTACTGGACATAATGTCGGTGATGTTCCACACGTGACAGACGTACTGGACATAATGTCGGTGATGTTCCACACGTGACAGACGTACTGGACATAATGTCGGTGATGTTCCACATGTGACAGACGTACTGGACATAATGTCGGTGATGTTCCACATGTGACAGACGTACTGGACATAATGTCGGTGATGTTCCACATGTGACAGACGTACTGGACATAATGTCGGTGATGTTCCACATGTGACAGACGTACTGGACATAATGTCGGTGATGTTCCACATGTGACAGACGTACTGGACATAATGTCGGTGATGTTCCACATGTGACAGACGTACTGGACATAATGTCGGTGATGTTCCACATGTGACAGACGTACTGGACATAATGTCGGTGATGTTCCACATGTGACAGACGTACTGGACATAATGTCGGTGATGTTCCACATGTGACAGACGTACTGGACATAATGTCGGTGATGTTCCACACCACCAGGTCCCCCTGGCACGCTCCGAGGGAAACCTCCTGGAGCTGATGGAGAGCGTGTGCGACAGGATGCAGGACTACGGCGAGCGCACGGACGCCATCACCAACAGGAAGTCCTACGTGAGGATCCGATCCCGCAGTGGCGAGGCCATGGACCTCTCCGAGGCCACGTTGGACACCAGAGTCACTGGCAGTTTAAAATTCGCTGTGAGTACAGGAAGTTGACTATTTTTAACATTCATTTGCTTATTTAGTTTTTTCTTCTTCTGCTGTTTATTTTTTTTTTATGCTCATTTTATGGTTAGGATATTATTTAGTTTGCATAATTTACATTTTTGTCTCTATCTGTTTGAATGTTTTATGTTTATTAATGTATTTTATTTTTTTTAACATGTTTGATCATTTATTTTGTGACTGAGTAAAGAAAGGAAATGTTCTTATATTTTTACTTTAATTTTGTTTGTTTTGCCTTTTTGATATATTTTCTTTCTATACACAGTATGTCGTTACTTTTCATGTCCATCATTTTGACTTTAGTGTTTTTTAAGAGTGTTGATCTTGTCCTGTTGTCAGTGCGAGACAATCGTTGAGCAGAACGAGGACGAACTCATCGAATTCTTCTCTCACGAGACAGAAAATGTCAAAGACAAACTCTGCAGCAAAAGGACAGGTGTGTGTGTGTGTGTGTGTGTGTGTGTGTGTGTGTGTGTGTGTGTGTGTGTGTGTGTGTGTGTGTGTGTGTGTGTGTGCGTGTACAGTCTTGTGCATATCGAGTGTGTTACAAATGAATCTTTTACACACACATTTCTCAATCTGACCAAAAATAATGTAGAGTTGTTCACTGCAAACAGTGCTTAGCTTATTTTTACACTTGTATGCCTTTTAAGAACGCTAAATGTTACTAAAACATTGCTTGTGCACTTTGATATCCTGTTGTTATTTACACCTTGATTGTCTCTTGCAACTTCCTGTTATTATTTTCACCTTGTCTCTTGCTACTTCCTGTTGTTATTTACACCCTGATTGTCTCTTGCTACATCCTGTTATTATTTTCACCTAGTCTCTTGCTACTTCCTGTTAGTATTTTCACCTTGTCTCTTGCTACTTCCTTTTATTATTTCCACCTTGATTGTCTTTTGCTACTTCCTGTTATTATTTCCACCTTGATTGTCTCTTGCTACATCCTGTTATTATTTTCACCTAGTCTCTTGCTACTTCCTGTTAGTATTTTCACCTTGTCTCTTGCTACTTCCTTTTATTATTTCCACCTTGATCGTCTTTTGCTACTTCCTGTTATTATTTACACCTTGATTGTCTCTTGTTACATCCTGTTATTATTTACACCTTGTCTCTTGCTACTTCCTGTTAATTATTTCCACCTTGATTGTCTCTTGCTACATCCTGTTATTATTTTCCCCTAGTCTCTTGCTACTTCCTGTTAGTATTTTCACCTTGTCTCTTGCTACTTCCTTTTATTATTTCCACTTTGATTGTCTCGCTACTTCCTGTTATTATTTACACCTTGATTGTCTCTTGTTACATCCTGTTATTTTCACATAGTCTCTTGCTACTTCATGTTGTTATTTATACCTTGTCTCTTGCTACTTCCTGTTATTATTTATACCTTGTCTCTTGCTACTTCCTGTTATTATTTATACATTGTCTCTTGCTACATCTTGTTATTATTTACACCATGATTGTCTCTTGCTACATCCTATTATCATTTACACCTTGATTGTCTCTTGCTACAACCTGTTATTTACACCTAGATTGTCTCTTGCTACATCCTGTTATTATTTTCACCTTGTCTCTTGCTATTCCTGTTATTATTTACACCTTGATTGTCTCTTGGTACATCCTATTATTTTCACCCAGTCTCTTGCTACTTCCGGTTATTATTTATACATTCTCTCTTGCTACTTCCTGTTATTATTTACATCTTGATTGTCTTGCTACATCCTGTTATTATTTTCACTTTGTCTCTTGCTACTTCCTGTTATTATTTACACCTTGATTGTCTCTTGCTACATCCTGTTATTATTTTCACTCTGTCTCTTGCTACTTCCTGTTATTATTTACACCTTGATTGTCTCTTGCTACATCCTGTTATTATTTTCACCTTGTCTCTCGCTACTTCCTGTTATTATTTACACCTTGATTGTCTCTTGCTACATCCTGTTATTATTTTCACCTAGTCTCCTGCTACTTCCTGTTATTATTTATACCTTGATTGTCTCTTGCTACATCTTGTTATTATTTACACCTTGATTGTCTCTTGCTACAACCTGTTATTTATACCTTGATTGTCTCTTGCCACATCTTGTTATTTAGACCTTGATTGTCTCTTGCTACAACCTGTTATTTACACCTTGATTGTCTCTTGCCACATCTTGTTATTTACACCTTGATTGTCTCTTGCTACATCCTATTGTTTACACTTTGTCGCTTGCTACATACTGTTATTTACGCCTTGATTGTCTCTTGCTACATCCTGTTATTTACACCTTGTCTCTTGCTACATCCTGTTATTTACACCTTGTCTCTTGCTACATCCCATTGTTATTATTTACACTGTGATGGTCTCTCGCTACATCCTGTTGTTGTTTTTGAGACCAATGGCAATACGGCTGTCCATTTTCTGTCCCTCAGACCTCTGCGACCATGCTCTGAAAATCCCCCACGATGAACTTTGACATCCTCTCGCCACGGCGACCCTCAGCGGACAACGGCGGGTCCACACCATGGCGGCGGGGTGGAAGATAACGTCAGTTAAGAAAATCATTTAAAAAAATCCTCCAGTTTGTGCCTCCCTGGCATCCTCACCACCCAGTAAGTGTCCCACCTGACTTTGTGTTTTCCAGACCAAACTGAAACTGTGAGACTCGTATCAGTCTTGGTCCGAGACTCACCTGATCTTTTGGACTGGTCCAGAGTCATTTAGACGACCTAGTAGTTTGTAATAAATGATCTTCTCAGCTGCTGGATATCTTCAATCAATGTCGTAGCCGCACACAGAAAGTAAAGCGCACATCTTTCAGATCAGATGTAAAACCCCAACCTGTAGGCGTGACGATCTATGACTTAGTACTTGTTGTGTTGGTAGACATCTTTCGAATGCATATTCCACAACTGTACACAATTGCCAAATATTTTGGTATCATCTGTTTTCTGTGTTTGAATTCTGTGAACAAACCTGTTTTTATATAAACTTTTGTCAGTTTTCTGCATCTCTTCTGTCTTCTTTTGAGGGAAATAGTAACTTTCCGAGTGGTATTACCGAGGAAAGTTACTCATTTCTAACAATGCAACCCTTAAACAGTTTATTATTGTGATACATGCTAGAAGATTATTTCAGGTCAAATTTGTCCTTTTAGATTCAAACCAATGTTGGATTAGAAGTGTCACTCAGTTACAGTATATACCCGAGTCGGGACCCGGGGAGGACCGCTCGCTTGTGCCTCGGTCGGGGACGTCTCTGCGCTGCTGACCCGTCTCCACTCGGGATGGTCTCCTGCTGGCCCCACTATGGACTGGACTCACTATTATGTTAGATCCACTATGGACTGGACTCACACTATTATGTTAGATCCACTATGGACTGGACTCCCACTATTATGTTAGATCCACTATGGACTGGATTCTCACTATTATGTTAGATCCACTATGGACTGGACTCTCACACTATTATGTTAGATCCACTATGGACTGGACCCCCACTATTATGTTAGATCCACTATGGACTGGACTCTCACTATTATGTTAGATCCACTATGGACTGGACTCACACTATTATGTTAGATCCACTATGGACTGGACTCCCACTATTATGTTAGATCCACTATGGACTGGATTCTCACTATTATGTTAGATCCACTATGGACTGGACTCTCACACTATTATGTTAGATCCACTATGGACTGGACCCCCACTATTATCTTAGATCCACTATGGACTGGATTCTCACTATTATGTTAGATCCACTATGGACTGGACTCTCACTATTATGTTAGATCCACTATGGACTGGACTCTCACTATTATGTTAGATCCACTATGGACTGGACTCCCACTATTATGTTAGATCCACTATGGACTGGACTCCCACTATTATGTTAGATCCACTATGGACTGGACACTCAATATTATGTTAGATCCACTATGGACTGGACTCTCACTATTATGTTGGATCCACTGTGGACTGGACTCTCACTATTATGTTAGATCCACTATGCACTGGACTCACACTATTATGTTAGATCCACTATGGACTGGACTCTCACTATTATGTTAGATCCACTATGGACTGGACTCCCACTATTATGTTAGATCCACTATTGACTGGACTCCCACTATTATGTTAGATCCACTATGGACTGGACACTCAATATTATGTTAGATCCACTATGGACTGGACTCTTGCTATTATGTTAGATCCACTATGGACTGGACTCTCACTATTATGTTAGATCCACTATGGACTGGACTCTCACTATTATGTTAGATCCACTATGGACTGGACTCTCACTATTATGTTAGATCCACTATGGACTGGACTCTCACTATTATGTTAGATCCACTATGGACTGGACTCTCACTATTATGTTAGATCCACTATGGACTAGACTGTCACTATTATGTTAGATCCACTATGGACTGGACTCTCAAACTATTATGTTAGATCCACTATGGACTAGACTCTCACTATTATGTTAGATCCACTATAGACTAGACTCTCACTATTATGTTAGATCCACTATGGACTGGACTCTCACTATTATGTTAGATCCACTATGGACTGGACTCTCACTATTATGTTAGATCCACTATGGACTGGACCCCCACTATTATGTTAGATCCACTATGGACTGGACTCTCACTATTATGTTAGATCCACTATGGACTGGACTCACACTATTATGTTAGATCCACTATGGACTGGACTCCCACTATTATGTTAGATCCACTATGGACTGGATTCTCACTATTATGTTAGATCCACTATGGACTGGACTCTCACACTATTATGTTAGATCCACTATGGACTGGACCCCCACTATTATCTTAGATCCACTATGGACTGGATTCTCACTATTATGTTAGATCCACTATGGACTGGACTCTCACTATTATGTTAGATCCACTATGGACTGGACTCTCACTATTATGTTAGATCCACTATGGACTGGACTCCCACTATTATGTTAGATCCACTATGGACTGGACTCCCACTATTATGTTAGATCCACTATGGACTGGACACTCAATATTATGTTAGATCCACTATGGACTGGACTCTCACTATTATGTTGGATCCACTGTGGACTGGACTCTCACTATTATGTTAGATCCACTATGCACTGGACTCACACTATTATGTTAGATCCACTATGGACTGGACTCTCACTATTATGTTAGATCCACTATGGACTGGACTCCCACTATTATGTTAGATCCACTATGGACTGGACTCCCACTATTATGTTAGATCCACTATGGACTGGACACTCAATATTATGTTAGATCCACTATGGACTGGACTCTTGCTATTATGTTAGATCCACTATGGACTGGACTCTCACTATTATGTTAGATCCACTATGGACTGGACTCTCACTATTATGTTAGATCCACTATGGACTGGACTCTCACTATTATGTTAGATCCACTATGGACTGGACTCTCACTATTATGTTAGATCCACTATGGACTGGACTCTCACTATTATGTTAGATCCACTATGGACTAGACTGTCACTATTATGTTAGATCCACTATGGACTGGACTCTCAAACTATTATGTTAGATCCACTATGGACTAGACTCTCACTATTATGTTAGATCCACTATAGACTAGACTCTCACTATTATGTTAGATCCACTATGGACTGGACTCTCACTATTATGTTAGATCCACTATGGACTGGACTCTCACTATTATGTTAGATCCACTATGGACTGGACTCCCACTATTATGTTAGATCCACTATGGAATGGACTCCCACTATTATGTTAGATCCACTATGGACTGGACTCTCACTATTATGTTAGATCCACTATGGACTGGACTCTCACTATTATGTTAGATCCACTATGGACTGGACTCTCACTATTATGTTAGATCCACTATGTACTGGACTCTCACTATTATGTTAGATCCACTATGGACTGGACTCCCACTATTATGTTAGATCCACTATGGACTGGACTCCCACTATTATGTTAGATCCACTATGGACTGGACTCCCACTATTATGTTAGATCCACTATGGACTGGACTCCCACTATTATGTTGGATCCACTATGGACTGGACTCCCACTATTATGTTGGATCCACTATGGACTGGACTCCCACTATTATGTTAGATCCAGTATGGACTGGATTCTCACTATTATGTTAGATCCAATATGGACTGGACTCTCACACTATTATGTTAGATCCAATATGGACTGGACTCTCACTATTATGTTAGATCCACTATGGACTGGACCCCCACTATTATCTTAGATCCACTATGGACTGGATTCTCACTATTATGTTAGATCCACTATGGACTGGACTCTCACTATTATGTTAGATCCACTATGGACTGGACTCTCACTATTATGTTAGATCCACTATAGACTAGACTCCCACTATTATGTTAGATCCACTATGGACTGGACTCTCACTATTACGTTAGATCCACTATGGACTGGACTCTCACTATTATGTTAGATCCACTATGGACTAGACTCTCACTATTATGTTAGATCCACTATGGACTGGACTTTCACTATTATGTTAGATCCACTATGGACTGGACTTTCACAATATTATACTAGACCCACTTGACGTCCATTGCATCCGGTCTCCCCAAGAGGAGGGGGTCACCCATATCTGCGGTCTTCAAGGTTTCTCATAGTCATTCACGTTAACATCCCACTGGGCTGTGAGTTTTTCCTTGCCCTTATGTGGAATCTGGACCGAGGATGTCGTTGTGGCTTGTGTAGCCCTTTGAGACACTTGTGATTTAGGTATATACAAATAAACATTGATTGATGGTATATGATTTCATATATTTTATTTCCATTCTGCTTTCATGCAGTGGATAGCATCAGACTGCAACATGTTTTCATTTTGTGTCGACAGCAATACTTTGGAGCTAACATGATTTGTACAGTATATTCTCTGTATTGGAATGCACAAGAAAGATAGTGGATTATTTGTGGGTATGAACATGTATCACTAGTTAAATCTGTGAATGTAGAAGTTCAGATGCAGATTGTGTATTTTAGGGGTGTTCAAAGTGTGGACCTGGAACAATTCCTGGACCACAATATGTGTGGAACACATCTGCGGTCCCCTCCAAGGTTTCTCATTGTCCCATTGGGTCAAGTTTTTTCTTGCCCTGATGTGGGATTTGAGCCGAGGATTTCGATTTTGCTTGTGCAGCCCTTTGAGACACTCGTGATTTAGGACTATATAAGTAAACATTGATTGATTGTCACATTTAACATAAAGCTGAGATGTTTCTGTGTGAGACCTTCGAAGGAACAAGTTTGGACACTCTGTTTAATATCCATTTCCCTTCATACTGGAATGACATCATTTCCTTATCTTGGGTAGTCTTCTCCTCGTCCACAGTTTGGTACTCGCCACCTTTTCCCTTCTCCTCACCTTCAAAGATGGCTTTTAACTTCATCCAGACGGCCCCTCCAACAGTCCTCTGTCTGCTCCACCTCGTCCTCATCGGCTACAATAACCGTGTCCCCAGAATCATGACTGCTGGTGCTACAGGAGGAAAGTGTGTCCTCCTCACGCCACGGGTGCCGCAGCATTTGTCCGACCCCAGTGTCCTCTGACACTTCCAGTTCCGCAAAGATGTCCAGCTCTCCTTCTGCACTCTCTGGGTCCCAAAACTCGGCCACCTCCTCCTCTTCGTTCTCCGAGTCCGGAGCTGTGTGTTTCCTGATCCGGTTCACTGCGTCCCACAAGGAGTTGGGATAGTGATGCTCCTCTCCCGGGGGTTGGTCAGGAGAGGCACAGTCCGAAGACTGAGAGGGTGACAACAAGGGAAAACTTTCAGAAGACGGGATGAAGTCTGGAAGAAGAAGAGGAGCGAAGATCATTTCAGGAGGGTTTTCAGTTGATCCGGTTTCTGCAAGGGGGGAAAGTGCTTCTCTTGAGCCCAGTAGTGGAGGTCGAGCTCCGGATTGAGCCTCGCTGTTTGAGTCTGAAGGTGATGGAGGAGACTGAAGTTTGAACAAGGCTTCGGTGTCTTGTTTGTCACTGGGAGACTCTATCATCTGTTCACCAAGATCTGTCATGTCTTTGTTGTCTTCAGGCATTTCTTTGTTAGTCTCTTTTACATTCAGGTTTTCCTCTGCTTTGACCTCAAAAGATTTGATTACTTTTTCACTAAGACTATTTTCTGGGGATATCCTCTCTAAGTCGTCATCTTCTGCCTTGTTCTCGTCTTCTGCTTGAGCACAAAGATGTTCCTGCTGCTCGATGTTTAAGTCTGTTGGTGCCTCAGGCATCTGGCCGACAAAGTCCATAGAAAAACCACTTACCGCCTGTACACGGTCAGCTTGAAATTGCTGCTCACCTGTTCCATCAGTGGGAGATTCCTTAAGGGCTTCTTCATGATGTGATGTTTGTCTCTCTTCAACTTCCTCAGAAGCATCACTATTGGACTTTGACGCTACTACAGATGGCTCTGCAAGGGGAATCTGAGAGGGTTGCAATGAACCGGTTTCATGTTGAAGTATGTCATCTACAACTAGGTCCAAAGTTCCACACTCAGCATCTTGACCATCCTCAGTCTCTGACTCTGAGATACTTGGAAGTGAATCAAGAGAGCAGATTAAAGTAGGATTTGACTCTCCATCATCTGGAGACAGTGGTGGCAAGGAAGGATTTATTGGGACAGGAAGTGGAGTGACAATCTGACATGAACCATTTTCAGCAAATTGATATTCTTCCCATCTCCGCTCAGAGTCGTCCCCCTTTTGAGTGTATCCAACTGGAGCGTCCTGGGATGTTTCAACCTGGTCGGTTTCATGTTGGCTGTTAGTATCTGCTTCCATGTTCTGCTGGGATCCTAAAAGGTTGCCAGAAGAAACCTCTTGAACCCAATCATCAGACATTGGTTGATTTTGTGACTGCTCCTCCTTTACATTGGTCTCTGTGGGCAGCTTCCCTTTTATTACATTGTTGTTGACTTGGGAAGAGTTGAGCCCGTCCTTCATGCATCCATCAGGACATGAGCTTGCATCGAGACGGAGCCCAAGGATTCTTTCGGCTCGTTTCTCCAAGGATTCCCTTGCAGAGTTTTCACTGTCCATTTCAAGGGTTCCTTCCTTTTCAAGATCTTGGCACAGCTCTTCCTTAAGGCTTCCATTCTTTGGCAAGTGGTTTAATTCTGTGTTTGGATCAGGGTGCAAGAGAGGGTCAGTGCAACCTAAGAGATGGACATGTTCTTTCTTGGGTGACTGAATCATCTCCATTTTGACAACAACACATGTAGTGTCGATCACTAAGAGATCTTGACCTTCCTCCGATTCAGGGCCTTTCTTGCTGTCCAGTCTTCTTACTTCCATGCCAAGTGGATTCTCCGTATCCTTCAGAGTTCTTTTTGTGAAACTGGGCTCCCTCCACAAAGGATATCTGACTGGCACAGACTGAGCACTTTGCTTCTTAAATGTGGAATCATCCATTTTGTCCTCCTTTGGCAGTTTTTCCTCCGGTGTTAGGTTTTTTCTGCAGCTTGGTGTCATCTGTTTTGGTTTGGTCAGGGCAGACATATTTGTTTGTGCCTTGTCTACTTCGTCTGCCACTTTGGATGTTTGGTTATTGTCACTACTGAGTCTTGAACAGTTTTCAAGCTCCATGTTTGGTTGAGGTGTCAAAGACGGGGATTCTGTTGGGCCTGCTGTCCGTGAGACCAGACAGAATATGGTCATCCCGCCTGTCTTCTTTCTTAAACTGAACTTCCGTCCTTCGATCACCTTGTGGACTGCGCTCCTTTGGTCCGGGGTTCTTTCGAGGTCGTTTTTTCCCTCCCTGTCTGGTTTCTCGTGAGTTCTCTTGAAATCACAATGGGGCAACATAGATGAACATTTATGTGGACTGTTGTAGGGAGGAGGTGCAATATAACCAGGTGGTTGGCTAAACTTTCTTCTTTGGAGTTCTATCTGTCCTTCAACGTCCACAGAATGGCTAATATTAGGATCTTCTGGTGCAGCGCTCTCCCATTGTTCTGGAACATTGTTTATGTTTGCACATGGATCTATCCCAGTTCTTCTGCTCTCCAACAGACCTTGGAAGGTGCCCCTCAGCTCCACCTCTAGACGCCTCCTCCTTGGAAGGGAATGGCTGTAACGAGCAGCCCAGGCTTCCAGCTCTCCGTGGCTGCCGCTGTCTCTCTTGAAAGCCTCAATCCTCCTCTGCCATCCCTCTTTTGTATAGCCTCTCACATAATCTCCCGTTGCACATTTCCTGACTCCAAAGGGTTCATAATTGCCCAGGTCCTGCTGAGAATGACAGTCCAAGATATAAGGTAGCTGAGCAGCAGTAGAGGAAGGCAACTGAGGCTCAGTCCAGTTGGTGTAGTCCAGGACAGCTGAAGCTGTTCCTGATCTAGGTAAAGTCCAGTAGCTGGACCCTCTGACATGAACCCGGTGGTTCTCGTGGTTAGTTGGAGGATAGTGGATTGTTTGGTGTCTGTAAGGATAGCTGTGTGGGTAGAAGGAATCAAATGTGAGGTTCACAACACACAAGTACGCTCTCTTTTCACAGTGACCATCTACAGGTTTCAATGTGTCGCTTTTTCATTCTTTCACCATGGGCTCAAACATGAGGAGATTTTACTGAGGAACTCCTGCAAATGTCTATTATACTCTCAAGACTTCAGCTCTGTGAGCATTTTACCCATTTTCAAGGCTAACTCCAAAAATGTTTAGTTTTTTTCTTTGGCTTTCTTGATATTTTTCTTTGATGAAAGAAAGAGGGACCGTTGATGGATAGAGAACCACAACAAACTTATGACGTAGTTTTAATGTAGCGAGAAAGGTGGTGGAAGCAACAAGTAGATTTTCAAGTTCAACTGGTGTAGAACTTAGTCAAGAGGTGCTTGAGTACTCAAGCCATCGCAATAAGACATTTGGTCTCTCATCCAAGTAGACTTAATCACTTCATGCTCGTAGACTTACATTGGTCAGATCTGATCTTAGACTTAGATTGGTCAGATCTGATCTTAGACTTAGATTGGTCGGATATGGTCTTAGATGTGGATCAGTCAGATCTGGTGTTGGGCATGGATCGGTCACATCTGGTCTTGGACTTGGATTGGTCACATCTGGTGTTGGACTTGGATTGGTCAGATCTGATCTTGGATGTGAATCGGTTAAATCTAGTCTTGGACGTGGATCGTTCAGATCTGGTCTTGGACTTGGATCTGTCAGATCTGGTTTTGGACTTGGATTGGTCAGATCTGGTCTTTGACGTGGATTGGTCGGATCTGGTCTTGGACTTGGATTGGTCAGTTCTGGTCTTTGACGTGGATTGGTCAGATTTGGTCTTGGACGTGATTTGGTCACATCATGTCTTCGAAGTGAATCTGTTACATCTAGTCTTGGACGTGGATCAGTCACATCTGGTCTTGGACTTCGATTGGTCAGATCTGGTCTTGGACGTGAATCGGTTAAAACTAGTCTTGGACGTAATTCGGTCAGATCTGGTCTCGGACGTGGATCGGTCACATCATGTCTTCGAAGTGAATCGGTTACATCTAGTCTTGGACGTGGATCAGTCACATCTGGTCTTGGACTTCGATTGGTCAGATCTGGTCTTGGACGTGAATCGGTTAAAACTAGTCTTGGACGTAATTCGGTCAGATCTGGTCTCGGACGTGGATCGGTCACATCTGGTCTTGGACGTGAATCGGTTAAAACTAGTCTTGGACTTGGATCGGTCAGATCTGGTCTTGGACGTGGATTGGTCAGATCTGATCTTGGACGTGGATCGGTCAGATCTGGTCTTGGACTTGGATCGGTCAGATCTGGTCTTGGACGTATCATGTCTTCGAAGTGAATCGGTTACATCTAGTCTTGGACGTGAATCGGTCACATCTGGTCTTGGACTTGAATTGCTCAGATCTGGTCTTGGACGTGGATTGGTCAGATCTGGTCTTGGACGTGAATCGGTTAAAACTAGTTTTGGACGTAATTCGGTCAGATCTGGTCTCGGACGTGGATCGGTCACATCTGGTCTTGGACATGAATCGGTTAATACTAGTCTTGGACTTGGATCGGTCAGATCTGGTCTTGGACGTGGATTGGTCAGATGTGATCTTGGACGTGGATCGGTCAGATCTGGTCTTGGACTTGGATCGGTCAGATCTGGTCTTGGACGTGGATTGGTCACATTTGGTCTTGGGCGTGGATTGGTTAGATCTGGTCTTGGCCGTGGACTGGTCAGATCAGGTTTTAGACGTGGATTGGTCACATCTAGTCTTAGACTTTGATCGGTCAGGTTGTGGTGTTGGACCTAGATTGGTCAGGTCTGGTCTTAGACTTAGATTGTTCACATCTAGTCTTAGATGTAGATTGGTCAGATCTCCTCCAATCTTAAGTCTATGAGCAAAAATTGATGAAGCCTACTTGGATGAGGTGGCCCCGGTCTTGAGTTTCACACCAAAAACAAATTCTATTCAACAATAAATTTATATTATAGACTTTTGGTGTCTGATTAAAAAACAAACTTATTATTATCTTCCATTAAAGTTCTGTCTTTCAAACGATCTTCCGCATCAAGCAAAGAAAAGAACTTCAGAACAAGCCAACGCATTGATGACCGCAGTCTGTAACCTTGGTCTAATCTGTCAAACTGTGCTACACAGGCTCCCTCTAGTGGTACGCCAAGGAATCACTTAAACATTCAAACACAGTGTTACTGTTCAAACTGTGTCATGTTACTGTGGCCACAAACATTAAACATACTTGTTTAATAAAACATCTGCCTTGTTTTTAATGAATACGTGTGCCTACTAGGTGGCTGTAGTCTTTAGTCTGAGGTGGTAGTTTGTGAGAAAAGTTGAAGAACTGCAGTGTGAACATTTGTCTTCCAGAATGTAAAAAGTGTGAGAAACTTACTTGTGTGTTAGACTTCTGCCAGGAACTGTACCATATCTACTGTAGGCCGGCACCTGCCCTCGGTCTTTAGGCCACAAGTCCATCTTGTGCTGGGAATCCTGCACACTTAAGTCAAAGACCTCTTTTGGTGTCTTTCAACTTGTCAGAAGAAGACTTGCCTTCGTTTGCTGCCTCATTTTCTCTTGCTGCTGCCAGAGTTGATCTGACCTGCATCAGCCTGACTCTTCCTTTTAAAGAGGAGGCGGGGCTCCCTAACACACACACACACACACACACACACACACACACACACACACACACACACACACACACACACACACACACACACACATTCACTCACACACACACACTCACTCACTCACACACACACTCACTCACTCACTCACTCACTCACTCGCACACACACTTACATACCACTTACACTCACTCACTCGCATGCACACACTCACACATTCACTCACACACACTCACTCACTCACTCACTCACTCACTCACTCACTCACTCACGCACTCACTGTGACCCACACTCACTCCCTCACTCACTCACACACTTACACACACACACACACACACACACACACACACGCACACTTACACACTCACTCACACACGCTCACACAGTCACCCTTACTCATTCAATTACTCCACATACACGCACAAACTCACTCACTCACATTGTCACACTCACACGCTCTCACACCCACACACTCACACATTCACTCACACACCCACCCACACTCACTCACTCACTCGCACACACACTGACACACTCACTTGCACAGTCCCTCACCCACTCACTCACACACACGCTCTCACTGTCTCCCACACTCACTCACTCACTCACTCGCACACTTACACACACACTCACTTACTCACTCACTCACTCACTCACGCTCTCACTCACTCACTCACTCAATCACACACACACACACACACACACTCACTCACTCACACATGCACACTTACTCACTCACTCACACATGCCCACTTACACACTCACTCACACACGCTCACACAGTCACCCTTACTCATTCAATTACTCCACACACACACACATGCACAAACTCACTCACTCACGCTCTCATACCCACACGGTCTCACACCCACACACTCACACATTCACTCACACATTCACACTCACTCATTCACTTGCACACACACTTACACACTCACTTGCACAGTCCCTCACCCACTCACTCACACACACGCTCTCACTGTCTCCCACACTCACTCGCACACTTACACACACACACTCACTTACTCACTCACTAAATCTCACTCACTCAATCACTCACACACACACACACACACACACACACACACACACACACACACACACACACACACACACACACACACGCACAAACTCACTCACTCACGCTCTCACACCCACACGCTCTCCCACCCACACACTCACACATTCACTCACACACCCACCCACATTCACTCACACACACACTTACACACTCACTTGCACAGTCCCTCACCCACTCACTCACACACATGCTCTCACTGTCTCCCACACACACACACACACACACGCACACACACACACACAGTCACCCTTACTCACTCACTCACTCACTCACTCACTCATTCATTCACACGCTCACACTGTCACCCAAACACACACACACACACTCACTCACTCACAAGCTTTCACTCACAAACACTCACAATGTCACTCACTCACTCACTCACTCACTCACTCACTCACTCACTCACTCACAATGTCACTCACTCACTCACTCACTCACACTGCTGTCACCTTTTACCTGTGCAGTCAAAAGCCATCATATATTTTCACAAAGAGTCCCCACAACAATATTTAGGATCTAGCTTTATTGCACATAGTGTAGTTAGGACCTTGCTTTATTGCACATAGTGTAGTTAGGACCTTGCTTTATTGCACATAGTGTAGTTAGGACATTGCTTTATTGCACATAGTGTAGTTAGGACCTTGCTTTATTGCACATACTGTAGTTAGGACCTTGCTTTATTGCACATAGTGTAGTTAGGACCTTGCTTTATTGCACATAGTGTTGTTAGGACATTGCTTTATTGCACATAGTGTAGTTAGGACCTTGCTTTATTGCACATAGTGTTGTTAGGATATTGCTTTATTGCACATAGTGTAGTTAGGACCTTGCTTTATTGCACATAGTGTAGTTAGGACATTGCTTTATTGCACATAGTGTAGTTAGGACATTGCTTTATTGCACATAGTGTAGTTAGGACATTGCTTTATTGCACATAGTGTAGTTAGGACATTGCTTTATTGCACATAGTGTTGTTAGGACCTTGCTTTATTGCACATAGTGTAGTTAGGACCTTGCTTTATTGCACATAGTGTAGTTAGGACCTTGCTTTATTGCACATAGTGTAGTTAGGACATTGCTTTATTGCACATAGTGTAGTTAGGACATTGCTTTATTGCACATAGTGTAGTTAGGACATTGCTTTATTGCACATAGTGTAGTTAGGATCTAGCCTTATTGCACATAGTGTAGTTAGGATCTATCTTTATTGCACAAAGTGTAGTTAGGATCTAGCTTCATTGCACATAGTGTAGTTAGGACATTGCTTTATTGCACATAGTGTAGTTAGGACATTGCTTTATTGCACATAGTGTAGTTAGGACATTGCTTTATTGCACATAGTGTTGTTAGGACCTTGCTTTATTGCACATAGTGTAGTTAGGACCTTGCTTTATTGCACATAGTGTAGTTAGGACCTTGCTTTATTGCACATAGTGTAGTTAGGACCTTGCTTTATTGCACATAGTGTAGTTAGGATCTAGCTTTATTGCACATAGTGTAGTTAGGACATTGCTTTATTGCACATAGTGTAGTTAGGATCTAGCCTTATTGCACATAGTGTAGTTAGGATCTATCTTTATTGCACAAAGTGTAGTTAGGATCTAGCTTCATTGCACATAGTGTAGTTAGGACATTGCTTTATTGCAAGTGGTGTAGTTAGGACCTTGCTTTATTGCACGTGGTGTAGTTAGGACCTTGCTTTATTGCACATAGTGTAGTTAGGATCTTGCTTTATTGCACATAGTGTAGTTAGGATCTAGCTTTATTGCACATAGTGTAGTTAGGACCTTGCTTTATTGCACATAGTGTAGTTAGGACCTTGCTTTATTGCACATAGTGTAGTTAGGACCTTGCTTTATTGCACGTGGTGTAGTTAGGACCTTGCTTTATTGCACATAGTGTAGTTAGGACCTTGCTTTATTGCACATAGTGTAGTTAGGACCTTGCTTTATTGCACAAAGTGTAGTTAGGACCTTGCTTTATTGCACGTGGTGTAGTTATTGACACATGTATGAAAAAAGTGCTGATGGAAAGGAGGGATCAGTTGTTTTGTCTCCCGGGTGAGACAGGCAGCATCTCTTTTCTTCCAAACTCTCCAGCGTGACAAACAGGCTTTTCTTTGCTGAACAGAAAGTGGTAGATCAGCAGAGTGCAGCCGTCTGTTGTTGACAACGTCGCTGCGACCAACCTCCAATGTCCATTACACATCTTGACTTTAATTCAGTTTTTCATTACCGTCAAAGCCAAACTGGACTTCAAAGTCCTTACGTTTTTCAACACATTTTAGCTTCAATTATTTTGTTGGATTTTTTTGCTCAAACTTCTCCTAAACAAAAAAAATACCCCTAAGTTTTAGAATCATTTTTTTTTTTCCATATATTAGCTGCTATAAGTCCATAAGTCAAAGATTTTTACGTTGTTAAATGAAATATTTAGTAAATGTTTATTTACATACCTTAATTGTTTCCAAACGGTGTCTGTGACACGGCAGTAAAACGGCTGATCAAACAAAACAGAAGTCATCGTCATGGGCCCGCCAGCCAAATTAATTACTTTTATTTAGTTACACATTTTTTTAATGTTTACGTATGACATTCTGACATTAACATTGAATGTGTGTCAAGACACTGAGGCGTTTAAGTTCGTTTAAAAGAGATTTGAGTGGAAAAGTTTCCAAAATATTTTGAATCCTTTTGAAAAAAGTACACATTAGAAGTTAAAAGTGCCAATGGTTGACACACACACACACACACACACACACACACACACACACACACACACCAGGTGTGTCAAAATTATTCTCTGCATTTGACCCATTTTTATAGTCTTTGGTGTGACTCAGCCGGGGTTTGAACTCACGACCTACCGATCGCAGGGCGGACACTCTAACCACTACCCCACTGAGTAGGTCGAAATCAATTATTAAAAATTAGTATATTTGTATTAGTATATGCATATGTGTAATGGTATATGTATATTACAAAAAATATATATTTTTAAATGCATTAAATATATATACATATATATGTGTATATATGAAAACATCCTTCTTAGGAAAGTTTAAGTAACATGGAGTAAAACATTATGTGTAAAAATACTGCAAACTTGACTGAAAGGACAAAAAAAAAAGTATTTTTACCGGGAAGTTTAAAATATATTTTAAATCACATTAAAGATGAGGACTCTGGTCTTAGATTTAAAATGTCACATGAAAACATCCTTCTTAGGAAAGTTTACGTAACATGGAGTAAAACATTATGTGCAAAAATACTGCAAAACTTGACTGAAAGGACAAAAAAAAAAAGTCTTTGTACCGGGAAGTTTAAAATATATTTTAAATCACATTAAAGATGAGGACTCTTGTCTTATTTTTAAAATGTCACATGAAAGCAACCTTCTTAGGAATGTTTGCGTAACATTGAATTAAACATTATGTGCAAAAATACTGCAAAACTTGACTAAAAGGACAAAAAAAAAAACTTGGAATTTTAAAATATATTTTAAATTACATTAAAGATAAGGACTCTTTTGTTATTTTTTAAAATGTCACATGAAAACAACCTTCTTAGGAAAGTTTGCGTAACATGGAGTAAAACATTATGTGCAAAAATACTGCAAAACTTGACTGAAAGGACAAAGAAAAAGTCTTTGTCTTGGAATTTTAAAATATATTTTAAATCTCATTAAAGATGAGGACTCTTGTTTTATATTTAAAATGTCACATGAAAACAACATTCTTAGGAAAGTTTACGTATCATGGAGTAAAACATGTGCAAAAATACTGCAAAACCTGACTGAAAGTTAATAAAAATAAGTCTTTGTCTTGGAATTTTTAAATATATTTTAAATCACATTGAAGATGAGGACTCTTGTCTTATTTTGAAAATGTCACATGAAAACAACATTCTTAGGAAAGTTTACGTAACATGGAGTAAAACATTATGTGCAAAAATACTGCAAAACTTGACTGAAAGGACAAAGAAAAAGTCTTTGTCTTGGAATTTTAAAATATATTTTAAATCTCATTAAAGATGAGGACTCTTGTTTTATATTTAAAATGTCACATGAAAACAACCTTCTTAGGAAAGTTTACGTATCATGGAGTAAAACATGTGCAAAAATACTGCAAAACCTGACTGAAAGTTAATAAAAATAAGTCTTTGTCTTGGAATTTTTAAATATATTTTAAATCACATTGAAGATGAGGACTCTTGTCTTATTTTGAAAATGTCACATGAAAACAACATTCTTATGAAAGTTTACGTAACATGGAGTAAAACATTATGTGCAAAAATACTGCAAAACTTGACTGAAAGGACAAAAAAAAAAGTCTTTGTCCCGTGAAGTTTAAAATATATTTTAAATCACATTAAAGATGAGGACTCTGGTCTTAGATTTAAAATGTCACATGAAAACCACCTTCTTAGGAAAGTTTACGTAACATGGAGTAAAACATTATGTGCAAAAATACTGCAAAACTTGACTGAAAGGACAAAAAAAAAGTATTTGTCTTGGAATTTTTAAATATATTTTAAATCACATTGAAGATGAGGACTCTTGTCTCATATTTAAAATGTCACATGAAAACAACTTTCTCAGGAAAGTTTACGTAACATGGAGTAAAACATTATGTGCAAAAATACTGCAAAACTTGACTGAAAGGACAAAAAAAAAGTCTTTGTCTTGGAATTTTAAAATATATTTTAAATCACATTAAAGATGAGGACTCTTGTCTTATTTTTAAAATGTCACATTAAAACAACCTTCTCAGGAAAGTTTACGTAACATGGAGTAAAACATTATGTGCAAATATATTGCAAAACTTGACTAAAAGGACAAAAAAAAAGTTTTATCACATGAAGTTTAAAATGTATTTTAAATCATATTAAAGATGAGGACTCTTGTCTTATTTTTAAAATGTCACATGAAAACAACCTTCTTTGGAAAGATTACGTAACATGGAGTAAAACATTATGTGCAAAAATACTGCAAAACTTGACTAAGAGGACAAAAAAAAAAGTTTTATCACATGAAGTTTAAAATATATTTTAAGTTACATTAAAGATGAGGACTCTTGTCTTATTTTTAAAATGTCACATGAAAACAACTTTCTCAGGAAATTTTACGTAACATGGAGTAAAACATTATGTGCAAAAATATTGCAAAACTTGACTAAAAGGACAAAAAAAAAAGTCTTTGTCCCGTGAAGTTTAAAATATATTTTAAATCACATTAAAGATGAGGACTCTTGTCTTATTTTTAAAATGTCACATGAAAACAACCTTCTTATGAAAGTTTACGTAACATTGAATTAAACATGATGAAAGGAAAAAAAAAAAACTTGGAATTTTAAAATATATTTTAAATCACATTAAAGATAAGCGCTCTTTTGTTATTTTTTTAAAATGTCACATAAAAACAACCTTCTTAGGAAAGTTTATGTAACAGAGTAAAACATTATGTGCAAAAATACTGCAAAACTTGACTGAAAGGACAAAAAAAAAGTCTTTGTCTTGGAATTTTAAAATATATTTTAAATCTCATTAAAGATGAGGACTCTTGTCTTATATTTAAAATGTCACATGAAAACAACCTTCTTAGAAAAGTTTAAAAAAATACTGCAAAACTTGGCTGAAAGGACAAAAAGAAAAAGTGCTTGATTTTTATTGAATTTGCTTCATTTTTCCATGGAAAAAAGATGAAAATATCTTTTTTTCACAAATCTGTCAGGAAGACTGAAAAGGATCATGTTAAAAAAGCTCAAAGTTCATTTTTCAAACAGCGGAATGTTCCCGTGGGTTAAAAAGAAGATATTCAATACAACTTTGTCACTATTAAGACTTTCTTGTGGACGGAATGAATTGGATTTGGATTTGATTGTCTTTTGGTCTGCACGTGTGTGGAAGACATCACACCTGGACAATAATTGTGTGGCCAAGGTCTGAGTCAGGAAGGATCCAAACAATGATTGTGTGGCCAAGGTCTGAGTCAGGAAGGATCCAAACCTCCGAGCAGCTTTGTTTTGGGATTGGCGTCATAATCAATAACGTGTGCGATTGATTGCTGATCACTCATGTGGTGAATCCACTGCACTACTGCCTCAGTACATATACTAATACAAATATACATATACTAATACAAATATACATATACTAATACAAATATACATATAATAATACAAATATACATATACTAATACAAATATACATATACTAATACAAATATACATATACTAATACAAATATACATATACTAATACAAATATACATATAATAATACAAATATACATATACTAATACAAATATACATATACTAATACAAATATACATATACTAATACAAATATACATATAATAATACAAATATACATATACTAATACAAATATACATATACTAATACAAATATACATATACTAATACAAATATACATATAATAATACAAATATACATATACTAATATACAAATATACATATAATAATACAAATATACATATACTAATACAAATATACATATACTAATACAAATATACATATACTAATACACAAATATTTGTAAATACAAATATTCAATCAAATGCCTGTTTCTAATCAAAACGTTTGAGGAAGTACAAAATTAATAATATAATTACATCATTACATTGTATAATATAAAAATATATATGTACGTGTGTGTATGTATATATGTATATATGCATATAGATTATTTATAATATGTACATATGTGTGTATGTATATATATGGAATATGTTATATATAATAAATTTTATTATATTTTATATATAACATATTATGCATATAATATATATCACATAAGAAATATATTTGTATATATATGTGTGTGTGTGTGTGTGTGTGAATATATATATGTGTTTATATACATATGTATCTATATGCATATATAGCTGGAGGCGTGTCTTAATGAAATTAAACAATGGATGTCCGCTAACTTTTTGCAACTCAACGCCAAAAAAACGGAAATGCTGATTATCGGTCCTGCTAGACACCGAACTCTATTTAATAATACAACTCTAACATTTGACAACCAAACAATTAAACAAGGCGACACGGTAAAGAATCTGGGTATTATCTTCGACCCAACTCTCTCCTTTGAGGCACACATTAAAAGCGTTACTAAAACGGCCTTCTTTCATCTCCGTAACATCGCTAAAATTCGCTCCATTCTGTCCACTAAAGACGCTGAGATCATTATCCATGCGTTTTTTACGTCTCGCCTCGACTACTGTAACGTATTATTTTCGGGTCTCCCCATGTCTAGCATTAAAAGATTACAGTTGGTACAAAATGCGGCTGCTAGACTTTTGACAAGAACAAGAAAGTTTGATCACATTACGCCTGTACTGTATATACCTTTATATACATATATACATACATATATACCTATACTGTATATACCTTTATATACATATATACATACATATATACCTATACTGGCTCACCTGCACTGGCTTCCTGTGCACTTAAGATGTGACTTTAAGGTTTTACTACTTACGTATAAAATACTACACGGTCTAGCTCCATCTTATCTTGCAGATTGTATTGTACCATATGTCCCGGCAAGAAATCTGCGTTCAAAGGACTCCGACTTATTAGTGATTCCCAAAGCCCAAAAAAAGTCTGCGGGCTATAGAGCATTTTCCGTTCGGGCTCCAGTACTCTGGAATGCCCTCCCGGTAACAGTTCGAGATGCCACCTCAGTAGAAGCATTTAAGTCTCACCTTAAAACTCATTTGTATACTCTAGCCTTTAAATAGACTCCCTTTTTAGACCAGTTGATCTGCCGTTTCTTTTCTTTTTCTTCTATGTCCCTCTGTGTATCGGCTGGGGACATCTCTGCGCTGCTGGTCCGCTACCCTTGGGATGGTTTCCTGCTGGCTCCGCTGTGAACGGGACTCTCGCTGCTGTGTCTTGGATCCTCTTTGGACTGGACTCTCGCGGCTGTGTTGTATCCATTGTGGATTGAACTTTCACAGTATCATGTTAGACCTGCTCGACATCCATTGCTTTCCTCCTCTCTAAGGTTCTCATAGTCATCATTGTCACCGATGTCCCACTGGGTCATTATTGTCACCAATGTCCCACTGGGTGTGAGTTTTCCTTGCCCTTATGTGGGCCTACCGAGGATGTCGTGGTGGTTTGTGCAGCCCTTTGAGACACTAGTGATTTAGGGCTATATAAGTAAACATTGATTGATTGATTGATTGATATATATACACACACATACATATATATGTATATGTATATATATGTGTGTATATATATATGTGTATGTATGTGTGTGTATATATATATATATATATATATATATATGTGTGTATATATATATGTGTATGTATGTGTGTGTATATATATATATATATATATATATATATATATATATGTGTATATATATATATATATATATATATATATGTGTATATATATATATATATATATATATATATATATATATATATATATATATATATATATATATATATATATATATATGTATGTATATATATATCCATTTTCTACCGCTTATTCCCTTTTGGGGTCGCTGGCGCTTATCTCAGCTACAATCGGGCGGAAGGCGGGGTACACCCTGGACAAGTCGCCACCTCATCGCAGGGCCAACACAGATAGACAACATTCACACTCACATTCACACACTAGGGCCAATTTAGTGTTGCCAATCAACCTATCCCCAGGTGCATGTCTTTGGAGGTGGGAGGGGCCTATCCCCAGGTGCATGCCTTTGGAAGTGGGAGGGGCCTATCCCCAGGTGCATGTCTTTGGAAGTGGGAGGGGCCTATCCCCAGGTGCATGTCTTTGGAAGTGGGAGGAGGTCTGAGTACCCGGAGTGAAGCCACACAGTCACTGTTTAGGAATCCAAAAAGTGAGAGAGAGTGCAGTTCCCCACACGGTTGGTGTGAAGACACCTGGCAGAAAGGTAATGTTCCAATTGATACAAAAAGGTTCCTGAAGTCTAAAACCAGGAAGTGACTCCTCGGTCTAGTGCTCCTTGTCCAGAGCTGCTCTGTAGATGTTGATGTTGTGGTGGTGGTCGCGGTGCGCCAGCTGCACCTGGAACCTCCCCGGGAGAACTTCCTCAAAGAAGCGCGGCGTCTCGTGCTCGCTTCGCATCTTGGACGCCAGGTAAAGCTGCGCCTTGTTCTTGCACAGGTGCACCAAGGTGTCCATCAGCAGCGGGTACGTCTCGGGCAGGTAGACGATGTCCGCGCCCAGCACCAAGTCCCAGTCCGAGGGGAACTTCCGCTGGTCCCGGCCCCAGCGCAGGGGGAGGGCGGCGGGCGGGGAGGAAGGCCACCCGCTGGACGGCATGTTGGCCCAGATGTTGTCTTGCAGCTGCGGCACGGTGGTTGGCAGGTCTGTGAGCGTCACGTCTGCACCTGGAACACGTCACACCTTTAAATCTGCAGTGCTAAGCCTTCTGGGTAATGTAGTACATCAACATTTGGCAACACATCATCCTCACTTACTGCTTATTTCAAACAAAATGTTTTTGTTTCACCTTTTTTCATCCACTTGAAGGCAATTATTCAACACATGTCCACTTGCTTGTTAGAGATGTTGAAGTGTGATGATAATCTATCATCTACCTGCAGAAGTGACCGCCATTGATGGAACAAAGGTGAACCGACAGCGGCTTGGTGGTTAGAGTGTCCGCCCTGAGATCATTAGGTCGTGAGTTCAAACCCCGGCCGAGTCATACCAAAGACTAGATGAGATCGGTAGGTCGTGAGTTCGAACCCAAAGACTAGATGAGATCGGTAGGTTGTGAGTTCGAACCCCGGCCGAGTCATACCAAAGACTAGATGAGATCGGTAGGTCTAGAGTTCGAACCCCGGCCGAGCCATACCAAAGACTATATGAGATCGGTAGGTCGTGAGTTCGAACCCCAGCCGAGTCATACCAAAGACGACATGAGATCGGTAGGTCGTGAGTTCGAACCCCAGCCGAGTCATACCAAAGACGACATGAGATCGGTAGGTCGTGAGTTCAAACCCCAGCCAAGTCATACCAAAGACTGTATGAGATAATTTCGGGATTTTTCTTCGCCAACGACCATTAAGTTTTCTATTCACCAAATACTTTTCATGCAACATCTGCAGAGACGCTGAAAAGGTGTGGTATTATGTGGACTATGGCGCCATCTTTTGGCCGAGCTCGCTCACTGCGGATTGTAGAGCAAGCTTGGGCAGCGAGAGTCCATGAAAATGACTTCTGTTTTGTTGGATCAGCCGTTTTACTGCCTTGTCACCGACACCGTTTAGAAACAATTAAGGTAGGTAAATAAACATTTACAAAATATTTCCGCGTAAAACAACTAATTTCACAACATATATATCTGCGACTTATAGTCTGGTGCAGCTAATATATCAAAAAACATTTTTTTTATTTTTTATTTAGTGGATGTGGCTTAAATATCGGTGCACTCTATAGTCCGGAAAATACGCCACTATGGGCTATCTTTTCTGGACGATTTACAAGTATTGAGTCTGTTTAGCTGGTTGGAGAGCTAGCTTGCGCAGCTAGCGGGTCCATGACGATGACTTCTCTTTTGTTGGATCAGCCGTTTTACTGCCTTGTTACAAACACCGTTTGGAAACAATTAAATATTTTGTAAATGTTTATTTACAAAATATTTTGTTTTGGTATTGATCTGCGGCTTATAATGCGGTTAATTTTTGGAAAAAAATATCCTCTAAAATATGGTGGGTGTGGCATGAATCCCGGTGTGTTCGATAGCCCGGAAAGTACCGAGGACCAGCATACCTAGACGAGCAGCCACAATTCCAACCACACCGGTCCCCGCTCCCAGCTCGATGACACGTTTCCCACGCCACTCCATACGATGCTCCTCGAAGTAGTGACACAGATGTAGCGCCTGTGTGCACAAACATAAACAAGTAATTGACAGAATTATTGTTTCTAAGTTATCGCAAAACTTTTTGTTGCCATGTATTCCCGGCGAGAGAACTAAAGCTGTCTTTGATCCTACCAACTAAAAAGGCTTGTAAAAATCCACTGTGTAGGATGGGAAGCAACACACATAAAGGTGTTCTGTTTCTTTCATGTATTGTAATCCACAGAAAGATTTTGTCTTGACCCGAGAACTACAAAGCGGAGAGGAAGCAGGGCCTGATTCCCCTCCAGGGACCTTTTCTTTAAACTGTTTTACGACCTTTTCTTTGAAATGTTTTGTAACCAAAGACAGTGGCTGTTTACGACCCCCTTGCCTTAGAAACAGCTGTTGCCATGTCATCAGGGAAAGTCCAAATAAAAGAGGAGGCGTACAATCTTTCGTCAGAGCGTGGAACACTGTACAAGTGTACAGTGTCTACGCGTTTCTCCTCATTGAGCCAAATTTCATTCTGTCTCCGTTTAATTCCTTGCTTCTTGTCTTGTTTAATAGATGTCATCAGTGTTTGAACCTGACAGTATTAGGAATACCTGGCACAAACATGTCGCCGCTGACTATTCTTTTTCAAGCTTGAAATGCGTACGCAACAAACAATGAAAAGACCGGTTTATTATTGGGGCCGTAACCAGGACAAAAAGAGAATAATCACGTTTGTAATTATGTTGAAAATAATTGTACCCGGAAATACATGCATCTATAATTATATAATATAATGTATCGTTATGACCAGTAATGTTGATTTTATTTTTATTTTATATATGTATATATATATATATATATATATATATATATATATATATATATATATATATATACATACATATATATATATATATATATATGTATGTGTGTAGCCGAATGTCCTGGGTTTGCATATACAGTGTACTTAGCTAATAAAATAATAAAATGTAGACATTAGAGCAGGTTCGGTCGCCACCAGTTCTTTAATGTTGTTGTTTTTTTTATCAAACCTTTATTTATAAATGTCAACATTTACAGACAGACGAGAAACAATAACCAAAACAAGTACAAAAACAGTATAAAACAGCGCCAGGGGGTTGTACATTCAAAGTAACTAAAATAGAATATGATATATATATGTATATATATATATGTATATATATATATATATATATAAACAAAGTGCAAATCCATAGGCTCATACAATTTCAGTAAATAACACAATTTCACAGCTTTTTGGCTGTTAGAGGCAGAGAGTGTTTTAATGTAGACTTCTAATAATTTTTTTTAAAGACAAAAAACTTACATTTATGTATATAAAACTTGGCCAATAGTATAACGAAGTTGCAAAGCTAAAATTCCTCTTCAATTATTTTTGGTTTTCATACACTGTAAATCCAAAATAGCACATCTTGAAAACAAAACACATTTGTCAAGAATATCATCCATGAATTGATTAACGTGGACCCCGACTTAAAGAAGTTGAACAACTTATTTAGCGGTCATTTGTACGGAATATGTACTGAACTGTGCAATCTACTAATACAAGTCTCAATCAATCTATCAATCACTCAATCAGGTGCAATCCGTCTTGCTCATCACGACATCTGCTGGATGGATGAAGGCATCGTTCCGAAGGTGAAAATGATGAAAAGTGGACAGTCGCCATCATGACAAATAATACAAATAATACAAATAATACAAATAATACAAATAATCCACACCGCCGGCAGCCAAGAAGCAAGAAGATCCACTTTTAGGGGTAAGTTGCACTTTTTTTTCATGATATTAATACTGTTAAATAGTGATAGCCAACTACATGCTAGTCTATGCTATCGCTTTGTAGCCCTTCGTTGTTTTATATATTATATATTTTCCTTCAGAAATTATTAGGAACCTGATGATTGAACTTTGTGCCACAATAAGTTATGTTAAGATGAGTAGTTCCTAAAAAAATGTAGTTTTTTGTTGTCGAGCTCATCGTCGAGTTCGCTGTGAGAAAAAATACAGAGTTCCATTTTTGCAAGTTACGCACGTAATATATGAATAAAAGTTGTTGAAAGTGCCTCAGTGAGAATATTTGTCCTTATGTACATTGTTTAAAATAAATAAATAAAAATATCCTCGACGTCACTTACATTCGCACTTCGATAAAAGTAAAAGCAGAAAGTTGACCGGGCGGAAGTCGCTACTACTACAAAATAAAAGTCGCAACACCTTTTTTTTTTTTTTTTTTAATCTATTAATAAAAATATTTGTTACCTTCAGCCACCAAAAGTGGCGTCTTCATGTGGACGTGGAATTGTCTCACATCAAGATATTAGCACGCATGCATATAAAATAAATATAGTATAGAATGGACTTTATTGTCATAATGTTTTCATATAACATGATTAAGGACTCCAACTTAAGGTGTGGTAGTGGAAACAAATATGGGATAAAAATAAATTACACAAGAAGTAACACAGATAAAAAACTAAGAATTTAAATAAACAGACTACTATCCAATAAAAATAGTAAGCAATCCTGTACTATAAAAAACACCATAGGAATACATAATACTGTACAATATACAGAACAAGTATACAAATAGATATCCATCCATTTTCTACTGCTTGTCCCTTTTGAGCTCGCTGGAGCCTATCTCAGCTGCATTCAGGCAGAAGGCGGTGAACACCCTGGACAAGTCGCCACCTCATCGCATAGAACAGGGGTAGGGAACCTATGGCTCTCGAGCCAGGTGTGGCTCTTTTGATGACTGCATCTGGCTCTCAGATAAATCTGAGCTGACATTGCTTAACAGGATAAATAATGAATAATTCCACTTGTAATCACAGTGTTAAACATAACTTTCAAAATATAAAACATTCTCATGAATTTTTATGTTCAAGAAGTTGCATTAATGGTAAGAAGTTATTTATTTATTATTGTTTAGTGTGGGACTTGCCCTCCTGGGGGTTCTTCAGACCCCCAAGCACCGACATGAGAGCCTGTTTTAGGGTTAAAATATTGTTTTTTTTTCCAATTAGTCTCTCAGTTGCTTTCTAGCAATTGTCTTTTTCTCTCTGTACTCACTCACGCTCTGGCTCCAGCCCCAACGCCGTCTTTCCTCCTGGCTGCTGCTTATAACAGAGCGACAGGTGTTTAGATAAAAAGGCCCAGGTGGGCCTTCTACGCACCTGTCGCTGATTTCGAGGCCGGTCCTGGCAACATCCCGCTTTGCTGCAGGCCCGCAGGCCACGCCCCCTCCACAGTTAACTTCAGAATAACAATGCTAATACAAAGAATAAGAGACCTATTAAACTCTGGAAATGATGGTCTTACTTAAAAATGCACATATTTAGTTGTATTCAGTGTTAAAAAAAATATTATATGGCTCTTAGGGAAATACATTTTAAAATATTTGGCTTCTTGGCTCTCTCAGACAAAAAGGTTCCCGACCCCTGGCATAGATAATACTTTATTGATTACTTTTAAGAGAGTTCCCTCAGGAAAATGTAAAATTCCAGCAGCGGTGTTCATAGTTCAGATCGAATTTTAAAAAGTAAATAATGGGAGTATAAGTGGAAACCAAATTGGAAAATATGACAATAAGAATAAACATAAAAAGCAACAATGAGAATAAAAATATAACAGTTAAATAAGAATATGACAAGAGAAACTAGGCAGTAGTGATCATGTTATGAAAAAGTTATTGTTTTGCATCCCCTGTCATCCCAGAATAGGATCTAGAAATATCTAAATAATTTGTATAAATAAATGTGTATTTAAGTATATTTTTGAGATTTGAAAATCTATACAAATCCATCCATTTCCCACCGCTTGTCCCTTTTTGGGGTTGCAGGGGGTGCTGGAGCCTATCTCAGCTACATTCAAATAAAATGTATAAATATAAAAATGTGACGTACAAACAAATCAAGAATGTGTAGAGATAAACGTGTATTTGTAAATATATATATTTTTAGATTTGAATATAAATATGCTTGCTTTTGTATTGAATTTGCATATATAGATCGCTTTTTCTGCTTTTGTGTCGATGAGACATTCCTACCACAAACCGGACGCATGAATAAATGTGACCTACACACTCCCCTGAACAACCAGCAGAGGGCACTGCAGCCAGAGCGGTCTGGGGCACGGAGCATTATATGCAAAATTCCTGGAGTTCTCTGCACAAAAACAATCCACCATGAATTGATAAACATGGACCCCGACTTAAACAAGTTGAAAAACTTATTCAGGTGTTACCATTTAGTGGTCATCCATCCATCCATTTTCTACCGCTTGTCCCTTTTGGGGTTGCGGGGGATGCTGGAGCCTATCTCCGCTGCATTCGAATAAAATTTATAAATATAAAAAATTGTGATATACATATAAATAAAGAATCTGTATAAATAAACATATTTCTACATATTTACTTTTAGATTTGAATATAAATATGCTTGATTTTGTATTGAATTTGCATACGTGGATCGCTTTTTCTGCTTTTGTGTCTGAGACATTCCTACCACAAACCGGACGCACAAATAAATGTGACCTACACACTCCCCTGAATGACCAGCAGAGGGCACTGCAGCCAGAGCGGTCTGGGTCACAGGGCATTATATGCAAAATTCCTGGAGTTCTCTGCACAAAAACAATCCACCATGAATTGATAAACATGGACCCCGACTTAAACAAGTTGAAAAACTTATTCGGGTGTTACCATTAAGTGGTCATCCATCCATCCATTTCCTACCACTTGTCCCTTTTGGGGTTGCGGGGGCTGCTGGAGCCTATCTCAGCTGCATTCGAATAAAATTTATAGATATAAAAATTGTGATATACATAGAAATAATTTATACAAATAAACATATTTGTAAATATATTTTTTTAGATTTTAATATAAATATGGGTGATTTTGTATTTGTATTGAATTTGCATATACAGATCGCTTTTTTTTACTTTTGTGTCTGAGACATTTCTACCACAAACCGGACGCCCAAATAAATGTGACCTACACACTCCCCTGAATGACCAGCAGAGGGCACTGCAGCCAGAGCGGTCTGGGGCACGGAGCAATATATCCAGTATATGCAAAATGCCCCGGAGTTCTCTGCACAAAAACATCAACATAACAGAGCAAATACCCAGAACCCCTTGCAGCACTAACTCTTCTGGGACGCTACAATATTGGGGTGTTACCATTTAGTGGTCAATTGTATGGAATATGTACTGTACTGTGAAATCTACTAATAAATGTTTTAATCGATAAAAAAAAAATGTTGTTACAGAGAACGCACGATGGGCCTGAGCTAGCTAACATTAGCGTTGTGTTAGGTAATGCTAATTTATCCAGTTCATCTGAAAGACCGTGCTAGCTGCTTGTTTTATTGTCCTGATGTAGATAATGATCTCTTATCAGTGACCTGTGTCAGGGCTGACTATTAATTACCGGGGACGGCAACCTGAGGGTTCCCGGCTCAATCCCCAGCTTCTACCAACCTCGTCACGTCCGCTGTGTGTCCTTGAGCAAGACACTTCACCCTTGCTCCTGATGAGTCCTGGTTAGGGCCTTGCATGGCAGCGCCCGCCCTCAGTGTGTGGATGAATGGGTGAATGTGGAAGTAGTGTCACCTTAAAGGGAGAAAAGCGCTATACAAGTATTTATCTTTTAATTTATGTTTTAATGTTTATTAATATTAACAGTAGAAATGTAAGAAAAAAAGCTGAAATGTTCTAACTTTGATTGATTGATTGAAACATTTATTAGTAGATTGCACAGTACAGTACATATTCCGTACAATTGACCACTAAATGGTAACACCCCAATAAGTTTTTCAACTTGTTTAAGTCGGGGTCCACGTTAATTAATTCATGGTATATTGTAGCATCCTGGAAGAGTTAGTGCTGCAAGGGTTTCTGGGTATTTTCTCTGTAGTGGTGATGTTTTTGTGCAAAAAAACTCCAGGAATTTTGCATGTAATGCTCCGTGACCCAGACCGCTCTGGCTGCAGTGCCCTCTGCTGGTTGTTCAGGGGAGTGTGTAGGTCACATTTATTTGTGCGTCCGGTTTTTGGTAGGAATGTCTCAGACACAAAAGCAAAAAAAGCGATCTATATATGCAAATTCAATACAAATACAAAATCACCCATATTTATATTAAAATCTAAAAAATTATATTTACAAATATGTTTATTTGTACAAATTATTTCTATGTATATCACAATTTTTATATCTATAAATGTTATTCGAATGCAGCTGAGATAGGCTCCAGCACCCCCAGCAACCCCAAAAGGGACAAGTGGTAGAAAATGGATGGATGGATGACCACTAAATGGTAACACCTGAATAAGTTTTTCAACTTGTTTAAGTCGGGGTCCATGTTCATAAATTCATGGTGGATTGTTTTTGTGCAAAAAAACTCCAGGAATTTTGCATATAATGCTCTGTGACCCAGACCGCTCTGGCTGCAGTGCCCTCTGCTGGTTGTTCAGGGGAGTGTGTAGGTCACATTTATTTGTGCGTCCGGTTTGTGGTAGGAATGTCTCATCGACACAAAAGCAAAAAAAGCGATCCACATATGCAAATTCGAATAATAATAATAATAATAATACAAAGCTGACATGATTAGTTGTATTTATTTAAATACAAAATATCAATATGGCCCCTGCATACTTTGACGTCTCAATATGTGGCCCATGGTGGAAAAAGTTTGGAAACTCCTGAATTAAAGTATGAATATTTACTTTTAAAGACCTACTGAAAGCCACTACTAGCGACCACGCAGTCTGATAGTTTATATATCAATGATGAAATATTAACATTGCAACACATGACAATACGGCCGCTTTAGTTTACTAAATTGCAATTTTGAATTTCCGGCGAAGTATCCTGTTGAAAACGTCGCAGAATGATGACGCTTATTTTGACGCGTGTTTGTGACGTTATTGGTCGGAGCGGACATTTTATTCCAGCGCCACTCACGGCTAAAAGTCGTCTGTTTTAATCGCATAATTACACAGTATTCTGGACATCTGTGTTGCTGAATCTTTAGCAATTTGTTCAATTAATAATGGAGACGTCAAAGAAGAATGCCGTTGGTGGAAAGCGGTGGATTGCAGCTGCCTTTAGTAACCAAAACACAGCCGGTGTTTCTTTGTTTGTTGTGAAGCTTTAATATGGAACAGAGCTGTCAAGCGAACATGTTTCTCTACCACATGTCCACCGGCGGGCTTCACGGTGGCAGAGGGGTTAGTGCGTCTGCCTCACAATACGAAGGTCCTGCCGTCCTGGGTTCAAATCCAGGCTCGGGATCTTTCTGTGTGGAGTTTGCATGTTCTCCCCGTGAATGCGTGGGTTCCCTCCGGGTACTCCGGCTTCTTCCCACCTCCAAAGACATGCACCTGGGGATAGGTTGATTGGCAACACTAAATAGTCCCTAGTGTGTGAATGTTGTCTGTCTATCTGTGTTGGCCCTGCGATGAGGTGGCAACTTGTCCAGGGTGTACCCCGCCTTCCGCCCGATTGTAGCTGAGATAGGCGCCAGCGCCCCCCGCGACCCCAAAAGGGAATAAGCGGTAGAAAATGGATGGATGGATGGATGTCCACCGGCAAGTTTTTGGATGAGAAAATTGTGATATTAAGTAAGCTCTTACCGGAGACTTGAGCGGAGTTTGCGTCCTGCAGCAGCTGTCAAAAAGGCAGCTGTGACTTTCTTGGCTCCTCCATGGCTTCTATCAGAGACACTGGCAGTCACCGCAGCCCTCCGACTTTCAGATATGACTTTATAATCACACTAAAACCCTATTAACACAATAAGCAGATAAGGGATTTTCCGGAATCATCCTAATAAATGTGTTTAATAACATCTGCCGTCGTCTTTTTTTACCCTTTTTTTTTCCTAGTTCTTCACTCTGACTTTCCTTATCCACACATCTTTCATCCTCGCTCAAATTAATGGATAAATCGTTACTTTCTTGGTCCGAATCGCTCTGGCTGCTGGTGGCCATGATTGTAAACAATGTGGGGATGTGAGGAGCTCCACAACCCGTGATGTCACGCCCACATTGTCTGCTACTTCCGGTACAGGCAAGGCTTTTTTATTAGCGACCAAAAGTTGCGGACTTTATCGTGGATGTTCTCTACTAAATCCTTTCAGCAAAAATATGGTAATATGGCGAAATGATGAAGTATGACACATAGAATGGAGCTGCTATCCCCGTTTAAATAAGAACATCTCATTTCAGTAGGCCTTTAAGAATCTACATTTGAGCATATCGATATTAAGTCGATAAAAAAAATGAAGAAAATCCAACATATTTGGCAACAGACTATAAAGATTAAACAGCGAGTGAGTGTACTTGACACAGTGCACTCCGGTCTGGACTCGAGAAGAAAAAGTGCACTAGTGGACACTTTGATCAGAATTTGTGCGAATTAGCCATTTATTTTAATTAAAAAAAATGCAAATACGATTGTAATTTAACTAAAGGTACTTTTAAAAGATTTTAAAGAATAAATATGTATTGATGTTATTGTTTTAGTGAAGTACTCACCGCCTCCCACACCGGAGCCGCCACGCCGAGGTTGGCACCAAAATGCTGCGTGATCGTCAGCTCTTGGCCCATTATCTTGTAAACTGTGTCTTCGGGGAATGTGTCGGCGAACAGGCAGGTGTCTGCTGGAAAGGCGTCGCCCAAATAATTCATGATGATTCATGAATGGAAGCAAACAAAATGTTTGGAATCAACCGCTCGCTGAAAAGTTCCAAGTCCATTTCCGGGACCGCCGGCATTGAACTTGGAACAACTCGCCGGGCAAAACACTCCACGGAAAGCCTATCCTAAAGGAATGTCGACAACTTAGTGTTTTAGGTTATTATTTAGTAAAAAATATTGCGTATTATTTGTTTATGACAAAAAATCCGCGGAGGCTTTTAATTTGAAAGGTGATATAATCTTGTTTATCTTCCGCTGCCACGTACCAACCTAAAACATGACCACGTGTATTTGGCAGCAGCGTTGCCAGATGTACGATAATCATAGAACACATGATTAATAATCACGCCTTCTTTCCGATTCCTAATTAAAATAATCTAATAATTGACGATAATTGAACCCTTTATTACGTGACAACAAGCAAACACAAACATGGTGTATTCTGCACTGTTGTGCGTTCTAGCAGCCACGCGGGGGTGCTGTTGTGCCAGTGTAAGATTTTTTTTCCCTTAATTTAAGTGTTTGTTTTTTTTTTGGTAAAACTCTATTACAAAATGAATATTAAAGTTTAAAGCAGCAAATGGTCCCGAGCAAAACGGCTATGTTTAACAATTTGCTTTAAATTCAATAAATGTAAGGTTCTTAGACGATAATGTCATTGCACATCTGGCAACACGACTAGCAAGCTCTACAGCAGGGGTGTCCAAACTTTTTCCACTGAGGGCCGCACACTGAAAAATCAAAGCAAGCGGGGGCCTTTTTCATCATTTTTATTTAAAAAAACCAATACAATATATGTACAAAAAATATACATTAGGGCCTCCTTGCACCCTAAAAGGTTTCGGTCAAAAATATATAAAAACTGTGTCATTATTCAGTATTATTTTTATTATTATTCAAGGTTTAACTTTATTAAAGATTTAAGTTGTATGCTCTTTTTGTCAAAGAAAACACTTTTTTTAATGGAATCCCCCCCAAAATATGTAATATTTTCACCCCAAAAATGTTTTAAGTGGAATATTTGAGATTATATTAAAAAGGTCAATAACTCATAACAAAATTGATTTTAATTCATTATTATTATTATTATTATTATTATTATTTTTTAGCAATGACACTTAAAAACAAATTACACAACAATTATTGGGGATCCAAAAGACTACTCATTGAAGTGTTAAATACATTCATACATTTTAGTAACTGTTTACTTTTAACACAATAACCTCCAGATACATTTGAGATTATAAATTTTATTGTTGTTTATGTTTTTTGTTTGTTTTAGGCCCTTTTTTAAAACAAACAGAAAAAACTGCTTACTTTTTTACATAGCAAACACAAAATATGCAACATTTTCCCCAAATAATATCTCAAAGTGGAATATTTAATGTGACATTGGAGCCTTGAATAGGTCAATAATTCATAATGTCATTGATTTAGATTTATTATTATATTTTAAAGAAAGAAACAGCCTGCATGGCAGCTTTGTGTTATTAGAGTCAACATTGCAACTTTTGTTGTTGAATTTCACCTGTTGGCTCTTTTCTAACACTTTTTATGTTCCATCCATCCATTTTCTACCGCTTTGTTTTTTTAATAGTATTTTTACAATGTGCCATGGGGCCGTTAAAAAATGAGCTGTGGGCCGCAAATGGCCCCCGGGCCGCACTTTGTACACCCTGCTTTAATACATCCATCCATCCATCCATTTCTACCGCTTATTCCCTAATACATGACTAAGCAAACACAAACCTGGTGTATTCAGTGCTGTAGTGTGTTTTAGCAGCCACGCGGGGGTGCTGTTGGGCCAGTTTAAGATTTTTTCCCGTAATTTAAGTGTTTTTTTAGTTGACAGTGCATTAAAAGATGTATATTATAGTACACACGCGGGTTTAAAGCAGCAGATGCTCCCGAGCAAAACAGCTATGTTTGACAATTTGCTTCAAATTCAATAAATGTAAGGTTCTTAGACGATATGTCATTGCACATCTGGCAACACACTTGCAAGCTCTACTACAGCAGGGGTCACCAACACGGGGCCCGCGGGCACCAGGTCGCCCGTAAGGACCAGATGAGTCGCCCGCTGGCCTGTTCTAAAAATAGCTCAAATAGCAGCACTTACCAGTGAGCTGCCTCTATTTTTTAAATGTTGTTTATTTACTAGCAAGCTGGTCTCGCTTTGCTCGACATTTTTAATTCTAAGAGAGACAAAACTCAAATAGAATTAGAAAATCCAAGAAAATATTATAAAGACTTGGTCGTCACTTGTTTAAATATTCTTATAACTTTCAAAAATACAATTTTACAGAAAAAATACAACCTTAAAAATTATTTTAGGATTTCTAAACACATATACCTTTTTACCTTTTAAATTCCTTCCTCTTCTTTCCTGACAATTCAAATCAATGTTCAATTATTTTTTTTTATTGTAAAGAATAATAAATTAATTTCAATTTAATTCTTCATTTTAGCTTCTGTTTTTTCGAATAAGAATATTTGTGAAATATTTCTTCAAACTTATTATGATTAAAATTCAAAAGATTATTCTGGCAAATCTAGAAAATCTGTAGAAGCAAATTTAAATCTCATTTCAAAGTCTTTTGAATTTCTTAAAAAAATGTTGTTCTGGAAAATCTAGAAGAAATAATGGTTTATTTTTGTTAGAAATATAGCTTGGTCCAATTTGTTATATATTCTAACAAAGTGCAGATGGGATTTTAACTTATTTAAAACATGTCATCAAAATTCTAAAATTAATCGTCATCAGGAAAAATTACTAATGAGGTTCCATAAATTATTTTTTTAATTTTTTCAAAGAGTCGAATTTTGAATTTTAAAGAGTCGAAATCGAAGATAAACTGTTTCAAAATTGTATTTTCATTTTTTTTGTGTTTTCTCCTCTTAAATCGTTCAATTAAGTGTTTTGTTCATCATTTATTCTTTACAAAAAACATTCCGTAAAAGGAAAAAAATGTACCATGGAATGACAGACAGAAATACACATTTATATATATATATATATATATAATTTATTGAAGGTAAATTGAGAAAATTGGCTATTTCTGGCAATTTATTGAAGTGTGTATCAAACTGGGAGCCCTTTGCATTAATCAGTAGCCAAGAAGTAGCTCTTGCTTTCAAAAAGGTTGCTGACCCCTGCTCTACATTATTAGAACCATCACCTTCATCACTGCATGAATTCAAGTAAATGCGTTTAAGTTTTTTTTTCTACGAGTATTAACTAGCAAATAATTGGGTGGATTACTGAAGGGTACAAAATAATGCCATCGACTGTCTCTCTTCCTTTTTGAAAACGTCGCACCTTCTGAGACTCGAACTCACGACCTTCAGATTATAAACCCCAAAGGTTGCCTACGTAGGGGGCGGGACAAAACAATTACTCCGCGCGTTAGAAAGATGACGCGGCGCTGCGATTGGCCACTGTAAAAATGGACTCAGGCCGGTGATTGGCTTAGCAAAACTGGACCCGGAAGTGCTGACTTCTTCAAAACGTTTTTTTTTTTTTAAATTTAATTTTCTAAATCTATTTATAAACCACAACATTTACAAATAATTGAGAAATAATAATTAAATAAGTAAAAAAACAGCGAGAAAATAATAAAAATTTGGAACACAGCATCATCGTTTTCACAGCTTTTTGGTTTTTCGAGGTAGTGTTGTAACGTGGAGTTGTAATTCTTTCTTAAAGGCGCAAAAAACAGGTCGAGTGTTGAGAAACTTACATTTATGAATATAAAAGGTGGCCAACAGTATAATGAGACATTTTCAAAACGATGCCCCGTGTGAGGCTCGAACTCACGACCTTCAGATTATGAGACTGACGCGCTGCCTACTGCGCCAACGAGGCCTTGTTCGCAACCCCAACCACAGTCCAATATAAACAAACAAGGGACCAAAGCGCTAATTTTACCTGATTAATAGTCCGCTGGGAGGATATAAATGTATAAAATTAAAACACACCTATTGCCGACTGCTTATTCACTGTAAATCTTATCGATCTTTGTTGTTTTTAATCTGATTAATTGTTTTGCTTTGACTTTGTACGGTGTCCTAGAGTGCACAGAAAGGCGCCTTTATAAATATTATAATGTTATTAAATGAAACTCCAATAAACTCGACCAACATATTCCATGTTTATTTAAAAAAAAAAAAAAAACCTTCACTCATGAATAGTACCACTTGGACATTTGTTTACACACACTTCACATCAATGACAGAGATGGTGTATAAAAGAAGCATAAATGAACAGATATGTTAAATAAAGCTCTTGGTCTCGGCACATCAAGTCTTTACACGTGAAGATAAGAGCAGAATAAAATAAGTCTTTATGTATCTGCATATGCGGGAGTCCTTGGTGTACGTGGAGCTACTAGTTTTACCCAACATACAATCATTCTGCAGGACACGGAACGTCTTGGTCATTGGTCGGTTTTAAAAAATAAATATTTTCATCACACAGATGACAGTAGTAGTACGTCCGTATCACGACACGCTCCTCTTGCTCAGGCCTCAAGTATGTGCAAATTGCAGTTCAAGAAGGGGAGAGCGCTTGAAAAACTAAACTGTGTGGTTCAATCGTTTCTGACAAGCTTAGCACCTGTTAAATAAATGTCTGATTCTAGAATGTTGGGACAGCTACTTACCAGGCAGTGTTATTCCATTACAATGTCCAATGATTAACAGGCGCTCAACCGTAAGAATATTTTGGTAGTGTATGATCAACACAGGAAAATAGTGTCAAGACTACCCATAATCCCCCATTGCATGTTTCTTCAAAAGAAACATTTTCACATTGGAACCAAGCAGCAGGAAGCAAACAAGAGCTAGTCTGTCTTCACACTGCATAAACAACAGGCAGCTAGTCCAAGGTGGAGTTTCTCCATACCGGACCCGTCAGAAATCAGCCACGGATCAAAGATACTGTCGATTGTTACTTTGATTGAAAACAAACAAACAAAAAGCAGACTTACGGTGGGAAAGGCTGTCTGCTTTTGTCAGAGCAGAGGTCCACAGACTCCACAACAAACACTCACACCACGAGCAAGAGGAATTAGTAAGATTAAAACTTGGTTGAAAAGAGAATAATTATTAGAATGATGACTATGACAAAGAGGATCAAAATGACCAGCATCTTCCTGTTTTTCTTCTGGTACTGCTCGGCCTGCAAAGAGCATGAAAGCAAGGAGGACATGTTTGTTAGTGAAGAAGTATGGCTGTGTGACTATTAGTGGAAGCACCTTTACCTTTTGTAACTGTTTTAGGCCATCGTCTGTTTTGACGCACGCTTGCTCCACGTTGAAGTCGATTCTGTCGAGGACGGTGCCCTTCGGGTGGCAGCACACATCATTACATCAAGCACAGACAACTGGACTTATGACATGTTTGTCTGGTCAGGTGACTTCCTACATTTACATGCACGAAATCCCAGCTACTGCCATCCTAGTCTCGGCCATTGTGTCCTTGAGCAAGACACTTGTATTGTATAAAACTAAAGAATTACTTAATTATAATTCTTTGTTAAGAATTTATTATACTTTGATACTTCCATACATGACATACTGTGTAGAACTCTGGGGAACCACTTTTAAAACCATAATTAATGATATTGTTTTGCTGTACGGCTAATAAACAAAGCAGGATATTATGACCACACCCATCATTATTTGTTAAATCAAAACTTATGAAATTTCAAGATATTGTTTATTACAAAATAACACAGATAATGTTCAAAGCAAAAATAAATACTCTTCCAGAAGGAATTCAAAAATACTTCTCTACAGACCAGCAAATACAATCTAATAAATGAATATAAGTTTATTTTACCAAAAGCAAGACTAGTTGTTAAACGTAGATGTTTATCTGTTCTTGGTGTTAATTTGTGGAATTCTGTTGGTAAAGAAATAAAAATGAGTGACTCAGTATTTAATTTCAAAAAGAACATGTCACAATGTATTTTAAAAAGTTATGTGAACTAGAAATGTATGTTTGTTTGGTTAAATGTTGTATTTAGAAGGTATGTATGTTTATCTATTTACAAAAAAGTGCATGTGTGTAAGTACATATTTTTGTATTATTTGTTAAAGGGCAACTTAAATGTAAATGCTGAATGACTATATTTCTCTTTGTATTACAAAATTATTAGAAAAGATAACTTAATTGAATGTAAACATTTTTATGTTGGGCATATAAGCTTTTTTGCTTCTGCCTGTTTCAGTCATGTTATTCATTTTTGAATCGTGATCCATGTTTGAATATGTTTTTGTTAGACTGAAACTGAACTGAACTGAACTGAACTGAACACTTCACCCTCGCTCCTAGTAGGTCAGGGTCAGCGCCTTGCTTGGCAGCTGCCACCATACATGTGAATGTGACGTATCATGCACAATACTTTGGGTATCATTCCAGGTACAGTAAAGTGCTACATAAATAAAGGTTGTTTGTTACAGCCCTATTCCCAAAATGAAGACATTTAATTTTTGTCCTCAAAATTCTACACACAATGACAATGTGAAAACCTTTTTATCGAACAGACACCTTCATAACAATATATAATATGTACAATATACATACTGCAAGTATATATATAATGTAGTAACAGACACCTTCATAACAATATATAACATGTACAATATACACACTGCAAGTATATGTAATGAAGTAACAGACACCTTCATAACAATATATAATATGTACAATATACACACTGCAAGTATATGTAATGAAGTAACAGACACATTCATAACAATATATAATATGTACAATATACATACAGCAAGTATATATAATGTAGTAACAGACACTTTCATAACAAAATGTACAAAACCCAAATCCAGTGAAGTTGGCACGAATACAATGATTTACAAATCCTTTTAAACAATTAAATAGACTGCAAAGACAAGATATTTACGTTCGAACCAAGAAGCTTAAATTTTTTTTGGGCAAATAATCATTAACTTATAATTTAATGGCAGCAACACATTGCAAAAAAGTTGTTACGGGAGCATTTTTACCAGTGTGTTACATGGCCTTTCCTTTTAACAACACTCAGTAAAGGTTTGGGAACTGAGGAGACACATTTTGGAAGTGGAATTATTTCCCATTCTTGCTTGATGTACAGCTTAAGTTGTTCAACAGTCTCCCTTCTGCTATTTTCAATGGGAGACAGGTCTGGACTACAGTCTTGTACTCGCACTCTTTTACTACGAAGCCACGCTGTTGTAACACGTGCAGAATATGGCTTGGCATTGTCTTGCTGAAATAAGCAGGGGCGTCCATGAAAAAGACATTGCTTGGATGGCAACAAAAGTTGCTCCAAAACCTGTATGGACCTTTCAGCATTAATGGTGCCTTCACAGATGTGTAAGTTACCCATGCCTTGGGCACTAATACACCCCCATACCATCACACATGTGTAAGTTACCCATGTCTTGGGCACTAATACACCCCCATACCATCACACATGTGTAAGTTACCCATGCCTTGGGCACTAATGCACCCCCATACCATCACACATGTGTAAGTTACCCATGTCTTGGGCACTAATACACCCTCATACCATCACACATGTGTAAGTTACCCATGCCTTGGGCACTAATACACCCCCATACCATCACACATGTGTAAGTTACCCATGTCTTGGGCACTAATACACCCCCATACCATCACACATGTGTAAGTTACCCATGTCTTGGGCACTAATACACCCCCATACCATCACACATGTGTAAGTTACCCATGCCTTGGGCACTAATACACCCCCATACCATCACACATGTGTAAGTTACCCATGTCTTGGGCACTAATACACCCCCATACCATCACACATGCTGCCTTTTACACTTTGCGCCTATAACAATCCGAATGGTTCTTTTCCTCTTTGTTCCAGAGGAAACCACGTCCGCGGTTTCCCAAAACAATTTCCAAAAACCCAATCTTGGCACCCACCTGTTCCCAATTAGCCTGTCCACCTGTGGGATTTTCCAAAATAAGTGTTTGATGAGCGTTCCTCAACTTTCTCAGTCTTTTTTCGCCACTTATGCCAGTTTTTTTTTTCAAACTAATTCTAAATGAGCTAATATTTGCAAAAAAAATAAAGTTTTCCAGTTCGAACGTTAAATTTCTTGTCTTCGCAGTCTATTCAATTGAATAAAGGTAGGAAATGATTTGCAAATCATTGTATTCTTTTTTTATTTACACAACATGCCAACTTGACTGGTTTTGAGTTCGTAATCAATCAATCAATGTTTACTTATATAGCCCTAAATCACTGGTGTCTCAAAGGGCTGCACAAACCACTACGACATCCCCGGTAGGCCCACATAAGGGCAAGGAAAACTCACACCAATATGTTCAATATTTACCCCATTTTGGTCATTTTAATCTTTGCCAGAATTAATGGCTTCCAGGAAAGGTAATCCAATCTTTGACAAGTTGAACAGTGTCTAATTAAAACGATTACCGTATTTTTTGGACGATAAGTCGCATTTTTGGGGGAAATTTATTCGATAAAATCCAACACCAAGAATAGACATTTGAAAGGCAATTTAAAATAAGTAAAGACTAGTGAAGAACAGGCTGAATAAGTGTAGGTTATATGAAGCATAAATAAGCAACTGCTATGTTAACCTAACATATTATGGTAAGAGTCATTCAAATAACTATAACATATAGAACATGCTATACTTTAACCAAACTATCTCTCACTCCTAATCCATAAATCCCATGAAATCTTCTTCCTCGATGTCGCATCTAAACAACTCTGCCAACTCCAAAGGTATGCGCCGCTTCCTCTTGTCCTTTTCTGCTGCATATTTCACTACGTCCAGTTTGTAATCTGCAGTTCATGATTTCCTTTTCGCTGCCATTTTTGTTCAGCTCTTCTCAGTTTTTATAAGTTACCGCCAACGTTGAAATGATCCATTTTAACAGCTACGGCAGTAGCATATAGCAGTTAGCATTCCATTACCCACAATGCACTTCTGCCATGACCCTCCCCCGCCGAATTCTTATTGGTTGACGTGTGTGTGACGTTTGCTGACATTTTCTTCGTCTCTTCCGCGAATAAGATAAATAATATTATTTGATATTTTAAGGTAATGTGTTAATAATTTCACACATAAGTCGCTCCGGAGTATATGTCGCACCCCCGCCCGGCCAAACTATGAAAAAACTGCTACTTATAGTCCGAAAAATACGTTACATGCATTTTAAAAATCTGGTTTCAAGCCCCCGCATGCAATGATTGTAAAAGCAGTGACAATGTGTACAATACCTGCTCCACCACCATGCTGGCCAAGTCCCGGAAAATCTCATTCAGATCTGAGATGGACTGAACTATTTGTCTGATCTCTCGCTCTCGTTCTTCAACCATGACCGTGTTCTGCTCCACCAGCATCAGTTGGTCATCTGTGAAGCCCTGGAAGAAACAACCATCCTTCATGAGTGCACAGTAAAATATGCATCAACACAAGTCATCATGCAAATCATAATGAGAACAATATTTTGGTGCTAGTATTATTAAGGCTTATAATGGTTATTATTGTTGTTGCTCTATTGTAAGACTCCGCCAAGGCTGTCCTTTGTCACCCATTCTGTTCATAACTTTTATGGACAGAATTTCTAGGCGCAGTCAAGGCGTTGAGGGGTTCCGGTTTGGTGGCTGCAGGATTAGGTCTCTGCTTTTTGCAGATGATGTGGTCCTGATGGCTTCATCTGGATCGGTTCGCAGCCGAGTGTGAAGCGACTGGGATTAGAATCAGCACCTCCAAGTCCGAGTCTATGGTTCTCGCCCGGAAAAGGGTGGAGTGCCATCTCCGGGTTGGGGAGGAGACCCTGCCCCAAGTGGAGGAGTTCAAGTACCTAGGAGTCTTGTTCACGAGTGAGGGAAGAGTGGATGGTGAGCTCGACAGGCGGATCGGTGCGGCGTCTTCAGTAATGCGGACGTTGTACCGATCCGTTGTGGTGAAGAAGGAGCTGAGCCGGAAGGCAAAGCTCTCAATTTCCCGGTCGATCTACGTTCCCATCCTCACCTATGGTCATGAGCTTTGGGTCATGACCGAAAGGATAAGATCACGGGTACAAGCGGCCCAAATGAGTTTGGGTCTCTCCCTTAGAGATAGGGTGAGAAGCTCTGCCATCCGGGAGGAACTCAAAGTAAAGCCACTGCTCCTCCACATGGAGAGGAGCCAGATGAGGTGGTTCGGGCGTCTGGTCAGGATGCCACCCAAATGGTGTTTAGGGCTGTCCAACCGGTAGGAGGCCACGGGGAAGACCCAGGACGCGGTGGGAAGACTATGTCTCCCGGCTGGCCTGGGAACGCCTCGGGATCCCCGGGAAGAGCTAGATGAAGTGGCTGGGGAGAGGGAAGTCCGGGTTTCCCTGCTTAGGCTGTTGCCACCGCGACCCGACCTCGGATAAGCGGAAGAAGATGGCTGGATGGATCTATTGTTGAATTTGCTCAAAAGTGTTAATAGTACTAATACACAGTTATTTGTTTTTTATAAGACTAAAATACAGTAAATAGGCACTGTTAGAAAGAGCTGTATTGCTCATAAATGTGCACAATATGAAATTTGGACTCATGTCGCTTACTTTTATCTCATCAGGTCTAATGCACTTTACACTGGAATAAGTCCAAATGCACGGTCACGCTTACAGTTAGTCCAGAACTCTGCAGCACGTCTTTTAACAGGAACCAACAAAAGCGAGCACATCAGCCCAATTCTCATTTCTCTGCGTTGGCTGTTGTTTTTACTGTGTGAGAACGTATACTCGAATATCGCGATATAGTCATTTTCTATATCGCACAGAGACAAACCCGCAATATAGAAAATGACTATATCGTGATATTTTCGTATACGTTCTCACACAGTTGCTTTTAGCTGCGGGCATTACACTGCAGGCTCTTCTCACTCTTTCTTGTCTCTCCTTCTCACAGTCAAGCGCACCTTCTTACATACGTCAAATATTGTCGCGTCATACGCCCTCGGATGAGAGTTAGCAGCATGGGTAACATTAGCTGTAAGAGCAGTAATACAAGAGAAAGAAGGTGCCAATCTGGTAACAAATGAAGGAATAATTAATTCCCCCAAAAAACAGAACTGAGTCCATCGTCTGGCGGTTTTGATTGATTGATTGAAACTTTTATTAGTAGATTGCACCGTTCAGTGCATATTCCATACAATTGACTAGGGATGCACCGAAATGAAAATTTGTGGCCGAAGCCGAATAAAATTTAAACGCTTGCCCGAATACCGAATAATGAATGCAGTTTTTCACAATTTTTTTAATATTGCATAAAAAGCCTAGAATAAATATTTAGACATTTTTTTCAAATAAAGTAATTTTTTATTGAATATTGACATTTTTTTAAAATTCCAGTAGCCTTTGCTTTTCAAAAAAAAGCACAAAGTTTTTCATTTATATTAGGCCTTCAAACAAAACATGCATTCCCCCCAAAAATAAAGTGCATTAAAGTGGATAAACCCACAACAAATGAATTATTGTCCTTTTGGCAAAAGTCTACTTAGCCACAGTAGATATGCTAATAATGTAAACAGAAGACTCAAGTAAATCTCAATAAGTGTGTGCTTGTGACCTCATACACTTATACAGGTAGCCTACACAACAGGCTAATAATGTAAACAGAAGGCTCAAGTAAATCTCAATAAGTGTGTGCTTGTAACCTCATACACTTATACAGGTAGCCTACACAACAGGCTAATAATGTAAACAGAGGCCCCACTAAATCTCAATAAGTGTGTGCTTGTAACCTCATACACTTATACAGGTAGCCTACACAACAGGCTAATAATGTAAACAGAGGCCCCACTAAATCTCAATAAGTGTGTGCATGTAACCTCATACACTTATACAGGTAGCCTACACAACAGGCTAATAATGTAAACAGAGGCCCCACTAAATCTCAATAAGTGTGTGCATGTAACCTCATACACTTATACAGGTACACAACATATCCCAACGTCACTGCACGTTGGTTGATTGCGTCACCGCGTCAAAAAATTGCGTCACACGCCACTATTCGGCCTTGTTTTTAACTCATTCCACCGAAGGCCGAATGTGGCTTTTTTTGCCATATTCGGCCGAATATATTCGGTTACCGATTAATCGGTGCATCCCTACAATTGACCACTAAATGGTAACACCCGAATAAGTTTTTCAACTTGTTTAAGTCGAGGTCCACGGTGATTTGGCTTCAAGCGGAAATATGTCGAACAAGTATGCGGCAAAAGCGTTGTTACAAAAAGTAGCACCTACTGCTAATTTGTAGCGTCATTTGAAACGTAACCCGCTAGAGAATGAAGAGTGCTTGAAACTGCATGTCAACATCTCCGTTCGGTGCCACACCCACAAAATGCCGAAGCAACCATCTCCAGATCGTATGAAAAAAATAGTCAACAGAATTTAATAACGTCTGTAGTAACCTACCACATACACTATTTGATTTCCTGTTACACAGCTCATTTTTATTTGACACTTATTGAAATATCTTGTGTGACATCATGCACAAAAGTGCACTTTATTTGCTTTAAACTATTGTAGTGGCGTTCTGTACAAAAAGTGCACTTTAATTTAGTGTTTTGATGTCATCTTAATGACATCATGCACAAAAGTGAACTCATAGCTTGTTTTATAACGTCTCTGACAATCTTGCACTTTCTGTTTGGAAATGACATGAATGTTTGTGTCACTGCTTAACAACTGTTTAATAAATACACTTTTAGTTGTGATTTCCCTCTCTGCATGAAAGTTTAAAAGTAGCATGTATTAATGGAGTATGAAGAAGAATGTTTGAATGTAGACACATAGAATCATCATACTGCTGTGATTATATGCATCAAGTGTTTATTCAAGGCTAAGGCAAAATATTCAGATATATATGCTGTATCGTGACAGGGCTTAAAGATATCAAGATATTAATAAAAGGCCATATCGGCCAGACCTAGTTGCTAGCGTCATGCTTTGTGTTGACAATAGTAGTGACCAGACAGCATTTACCCAGCTTTGGATCGGTTTTGATTTTCCTCTTCCAAATAGTGTCATGTTTCACGTCACTGAGTGAACTTAATGATCCTGAAAGTATTACAGCCACGCACCTTGTCATACACAGCCAGCTCTTCGTCTTCTTCCATTAGCGGCCCTGAGTCAAAAAAGTGCTTTGATCGCTCCTCGCGATTCTTCATTCCTGAATAATCAAACAATGACCAGTTCATTCAATGACAGACATTCAATTATGGGGTGAACAACAAAAGCATCGATCTACACTGAAACTAATCAACTGCAGTAGTGGTGTAGAACTGCACATAATTAAATTATTCTAATATAAATAAAGTACAAGTCTATAAATCCCAACATTTAAAAATAGTTACAGTACTTCAAAAGAGTGAAACTTTAGTTTCTTTAGATTTACTACACACTAGTGTTGTCCTGATACCAATATTTTGGTACTCGTACCATTCCCAAAATGTATTTAGATACTTTTCTAAGTAAAGAGGACCACAAAAAAAATGGCGTTATTGGCTTTATTTTAACCAAACATCTTATGGTACATTAAACATGTTTATTATTGTAATTTAGTCCTTAAATAAAATAGTGAACATACTACACAACTTGTCTTTTAGTAGTAAGTAAACAAACAAAGACTCCTAATTTAGCTGCTGACGTATGCAGTAATATTGTGTCATTTTCCATTCTATTACCTTGTCAACATCATGAGGGACAAACTGTAAAAACATATTATTAATTCACTTGTTCATTTACTGTTTATCTGCTTACTTTCGTTCTATCTACACTTCTGTTAAAATGTAATAATCACGTATTCTTCCGTTTGGATGCTTTACATTAGTTTTGGATGATACCACAAAATTTGGGTATCGATCCGATACCAAGTGGATACAGGATCATACAATGGTCATCATTTTAAGTCCTCATGTGTCCAGGGATGTATTTCCAGAGTTTATAAACATAATATAGATATAAAAAAAAAACGAAAGAAGATTTTGTGTTGCTAAAAAATATCGATGTAATCATAAAAGTCTTGACTACATACGCTCCTGTACTTAATAATAATAATAATAGATTTTATTTGTAAAAAACCTCAAAGTGCTACAGTGTATTAAAAAAATAATAAATAAAATATAGAAACTACAACAGCCTAATAGCTAGAACTAGTATGCATATATTTATAAAAAGGCTTTTTTTAAAATAAGGGTTTTTAAGCCTTTTTTAAAAAGCATCCACAGTCTGAGGTGCCCTCAGGTGGTCAGGGAAAGGGTTTCAAAGACTGGTATATACTGATACTTGGTATCATTACAGTGGATTTCAGGTGTAGATCCACCTATGGCGTTTGTTTACATTGTGACGCCGGTGAGCTACGGTATGTAGTGAAGCAGGTTTAGCTATTCTTCGTCCGGCAGGGAGGACACTTGGAAGAAACTTACTTAATTTTTTTGCCACGTAGGCGAGGATTAGTGATTTAGAAATAGCTACAACAATGCAGACTGCGGATGGACTTTAGCCGCTAGCTAGCTAGCCATGTCTTAAAGCACCTCTTCCTGAGGGTTTTTCAGTGTTATAACTTCACCTTTATCTTTACTTTTTAAGCCAAAATGCGTCTATTCTCCCTTTTCTGTCTACACACTGTGTTTGCTTGTAAGTACTCCGTGATTGAGCGCTGCCGAACATGCTCCTCTACTCGTAAAACCAGCAATATCATGACGTGACGACGACGTTGGCGGAAGGGTACTTTTTAGAGGCGGTAAAGTACCGTATATGATTCATTAGTACTATAATACCGGTATACCGTACAACCTACTACAGACAGAGTGAAATACTTCAAGTATGCCTCTCTTAATTCCTTAACGTATAATTTTGATATCATTTCTACAGCTAATGGAATCCCCAAATTCAGTATCACATCAAGTTGTCGAAAAGTCCATATTTTTTAAATTACGGACTTGCGGTTTAATCAACACTTTAAAGCAGGGGTCCCCAAACTTTTTGACTCAGGGGCCGCATTGGGTTGAAAAAATTTAGCCGGGGGCCGGGCTGTAAAATATATATCAGGTCAGGAAATAACACAGAGGCTATTTCATCCCTACAAGCCTGTTTCCTAGGTTTCCCTGCTTTTCAGGGGATTTTAAAATGACATAGGCTCCAGCACCCCCCGCAATCCTGAAATTGATAAGCGGTAGAAATTGGATGCATATACCATAAAATCAGGCAGCACGGTGGACGAGGGGTTAGTTTGTCTGCCTCACAATACGAAGGTCCTGAGTAGTCCTGGGTTCAATCCCAGGCTGGGGATCTTTCTGTGTGGAGTTTGCATGTTCTCCCTGTGACTGCGTGGGTTCCCTCCGGGTACTCCGGCTTCCTCTCACCGCCAAAAACATGCACCTGGGGATAGGCCCCTCCCACCTCCAAAGACATGCACCTGAGGATAGGCCCCTCCCACCTCCAAAGACATGCACCTGAGGATAGGCCCCTCCCACCTCCAAGGACATGCACATGGGGATAGGTTGATTGGCAACACTAAATTAGCCCTAGTGTGTGAATGTTGTCTATCTGTGTTGGCCCTGCGATGATGGGGCGACTTGTCCAGGGTGTACGCCGCCTTCCGCCCGGTTGTAGCTGAGATAGGCTCCAGCACCCCCCCCGCGACCCCAAAGGGATAAGCGGTAGAAAATGGATGCATGTATAATAAAATCCCTTGAAGAGCAGGGAAATCTGGGAAATGGGGGATTTTATCATTAAATATAATAAAATCCCCTGAAGAACAGGGAAATCTGCAAAACAGGCTTGTAGGGATGAAATAGCCTCTGTGTTTTTTCCTGACCTAACGTATATTCCGTTCTACCCCGGTATTGAGCAATGTATAACGGATAAACCACAGTAACCTTGTTTATATATATATATATATATATATATATATATATATATATATATTAGGGGTGGGCAAATTAATGCGTTAATTACACGTTAACTCATCAATCTATTAACGCCGACAATTATTTTATCGCACATTTGCGTATGTTGTTTACATGCTTTTATTTTGTTAACGCCTTTTCTTAACAAGATGGCGTCGCCCGGCGTGGATGGGCTCTTGGTAAAGATGGAACATTTGGCAAAAATACCGGACAATTCTGCAAATGTCATGGCTGGCTTACAGCGTGGTCACTCCGGGATCACTTACGACCGCCAGACAATTCTGGATGTGGATAGATCGGGCCGTTTTGGACTGAATGAGGCGTGCTTGCTAGAGCGGCTAGCTAGCATGGGAATACTTTGCCGGCTACATCCAGCGGCCTGTGAAGCAGCGGAGTATATGTGTTGTCTGTCTATTTATGAATAATGCAGACCAGGAGTGTTGGCTGACTTCTTAACGTTTGCTTTCAGAGCGTGCATATCACAACATACAAGATGCCGTCATGGCGACACAACCTATACATGCTCCTCACTCCTGTTGCATGCTGGGTAGGGTAGTTCTTTTATTCCCTGGCTCATAACATCACAATATAGTACCATGTATATGATGCCTTCAGTTGATCAAAGTACCAAGCAAACAATCGGAAAATTCCCATCATATCAATTCCTAGATATGGTCATAATTATTTTAAGTGCACTACGCAGAATAAACACAACATTATTAATATTGCTACTACGGATCATTTGATCCAAAATTGCCTAAAACAGCCCACTACCTATAATATAGGTTTTTTAAACATAAGATCCCTGATCAAAAAAATGTTTCTGCTGTTACCTCAGAAATTGCCTGTTCAGATGTTATGATTGTGGCTCAGAGATTTGTATGTAGATTATATTTATTTTCCATAACAAACAGGATAACTTAAATACCCTGGCAGTGGCGATAAGCTTAAATGTTTGTATTTACATTTTTGGAGTTGATTTTCATCAAATATGCTATTTAACTGCTACTGTTTAACAAGGACTGATTTAAATTGTGTTTGCACAACAAATGTTTTGGCGCTTTTGTTCATGTGGGAGAATATTCCAATAAAGGTGCACTACACACTACTTTTGAATTCATTATTGGGCTTTGTGTATACAATGCAGTTAATCGCGATTAATCGCAGAAAAGTGCGATTAACTTCGATTAAAATTTTCAATCGTTGCCCAGCCCTAATATGTATATATATATATATACACATATACATGTATGTATGTTTTCTGAGCGCAATGATGTCACAGGAAAATGCATTTTCAAACAGTATGATTTGCCTGGGCGGCTAGGAGACACCGAGAGTAACAAGCAGTATGAAATAGATTTGAAAGGACAGATTTAAAAAAGATTTAAATACTAAAAGAAAAATTCTAATTAAAATACTTTAACTAGGGACTTCCCGCATGCCGGATTTTGAACGCTAGCGGGCCAGATCCAGCCCACGGGCCGTAGTTTGGGGACCCCTGCTTTAAAGCAAAAACGCCCTGGGTAGATTTTGAAAAAGCTTACGTTTTAAGTAGCTGGACTGTGTGTGTCTGAAAGTGGTGGACAGGTCCTGCAGACTTTGTGCCAGAGACGAGACCACGTTTCTCAACAGTCTCTCCTCCTGCTCGGTGCAGTGGCCACAGCGGGACTGCAGGCCGGTGACGGCTCTCTGGCATCGATGGAACATCTGCACGTCCACGAGACCATTGTGAGCGCCATTTCCTGGCCGCGGTGGCGAGCCGGGGAGCGTACCTGTGTGATCTCCTGGGTGGTGATTTCTATGGCGTGCTCTTCTTCACTGCTGTCATCCAAGGTGGGACGATTCATGTGCTTGTCATGGAGCAGAGCCAGGTCCTTCATCTTCTGTCGAACCCGTGAGATTTCATAGTGGATCTGAAAGGCACCCAAAGGGACATATTAGTGGTACCGAAGCGGGTTGAGTTGAAAAAGTTTACCTCATCGATGCCCTCGATCCATTTAGGAGGCAGTTTCTTGGTGACGCCGATGGCTGCTTCAGGATCGAGACTGATTCCTGACACCAGGGCCATCCGATCATCAGCAAACTAAGAAAATAAACCACTTGTATTATCTTTGACATAATAAGTAACATATGTGGCGCACCACTTAAAAGTAAAGTTGGTATTTCTACCAGGAAACAATGATACCTCATCAAGCTCCTAAAGTGATGGTGTGGTTCCATCCATTAGTGGAGGAAGGAAGAAAGAAGGACAGAAGCAACAGAAGTGAGCCCCAGAAATGAACACCAAACAAGCAACTATACTTTGTTACAAAGAATGTTTATATATGCCAAGTTGCATTTTTATCACTAATAACATTTCTGATAAGTCAAAAAAAACAGTTGTCATATACAGTACAGTGGAACCTTAACATATGACAAAAATATCACGCAAAGACGCGGCAGTTTATTATTATTATTGTTTATCGTTACATCACTATGTCTTACTATAAAATGTATCACATCAGTTTATTACTAATATTGTTTATCATTACATCCTTATGTCTCACTATAGCAGTGGTCCTCAAATGGGGGTAAACGTACCCCTGGGGGTACTTGAAGGTATGCCAAGGGGTACGTGAGATTTTTAAAAAATATTCTAAAAATAGCAACAATTCAAAAATCCTTTATAAATATATTTATTGAATAATACTTCAACAAAATATGAATGTAAGTTTAAGTGTGGGGGAAAAAAAATACAACAATGCAATATTCAGTTATGACAGATTTTTTGTGGACATGTTCCATAAATATTGATGTTAAAGATTTCTTTTTTTGTGAAGAAATGTTTAGAAGTAAGTTGATGAAACCAGATGGATCTCTATTACAATCCCCAAAGAGGGGACTTTAAGTTGATGATTACTTCTATGTGGAGAAATCTTTATTTATAATTGAATCACTTGTTTATTTTTTTATTTATTTTTATATATTTTTTCCAAATAGTTGAAGAAAGACCACTACAAATGAGCAATATTTTGCACTGTTATACAATTTAATAAATCAGAAACTGATGACATAGTGCTGTATTTTACTTCTTTATCTCTTTTTTTCCAAACAAAAATGCTTTGCTCTGATTAGGGCAGGGGTCGGGAACCTTTTTGGCTGAGAGAGCCATGAAAGCCAAATATTTTAAAATGTATTTCCTTGAGAGCCATATCATATTTTTTTTAACACCGAATACAACTAAATGCGTGCATTTTTAAGTAAGACCAACATTTTTAGACCGTAATAAGTCTCTCATTCTTTTTAATAACATTGTTATTCTTGAAGCTAACCAATAATAAATAAAATACTTCTTACCATTAATGCGACTTCTTGAACAGGTGCGGTAGGAAACGGATGGATGGATTAAAATACATGAGAATGTTTTATATTTTGACCGTTACTTTTAACATTACGATTACCTGCGGAATTATTAAGTACTTATCCTGTTATGTAATGTCAGCTAAGATTGATCTGAGAGCCAGATGCAGTCATCAAAAGAGCCACATCTGGCTCTAGAGCCATAGGTTCCCTACCCCCGGATTAGGGGGTACTTGAATTAAAAAAATGTTCACAGGGGGTACATCACTGAAAAAAGGTTGCGAACCACCGCTCTATAGAATGTGTCACGGCAGTTTATTACTAATAGTGTTTATAGTCTCATCCCAATGTCTCACTATAGAATGTGACGATAAACAGAATTCATGATAAACTCCCGACCGTTAGTAGTCCATCAATCCATCCATTTTCTACCGCTTGTCCCGTTCGGGGTCGCTGCAGCCTATCTCAGCTGCATTCGGGCAGAAGGCAGGGTACACCATGGACAAATCGCCACCTCATCACAGGGCCAACACAGACAGACAGACAACATTCACACTCACATTCACACACTAGGACCAATTTAGTGTTGCCAATCAACCTATCCCCAGGTGCATGTCTTTGGAAGTGGGAGGAAGCCGGAGTACCCGGAGGGAACCCACGCAGTCACGGGGAGAACATGCAAACTCCACACAGAAAGATCCCGAGCCCGGGATTGAACCCAGGGCAACTCAGGGCCTTCGTATTGTGAGGCACATGCACTAACCCCTGTTCCACCGTTGGTAGTATTGTTTTAAATTAAAATTTAACCACGGCACGTTGATAAATTGTCATACAGGCTGGCGCTAGCTCGCTAAAATATGAATACAAGAGAGATTAAGACATTACGAATAAGAAACACACTCCGATCTAAACTTGCATAAAGCTGTGTGAGCAACTAAGCTATTCAACTCTACATATTGAACGTAGAAGCTGCGCTCTCTTCGCACATAAAAATTGATCAATTCTCGGAGGAATACGACAGTGTTTCAGTCCTTTAAGACACTTGTGATTAAGGACTGTATAAATAAACTTTGGTGGCACAGGAGTTCGGTTCGCAGCAGAGTGTGAAGCGACCGGAATGAGAATCAGCACCTCCAAGTCCGAGTCCATGGTTCTCGCCCGGGAAAGGGTGGAGTGCCATCTCCGGGTTGGGGAGGAGACCCTGCCCCAAGTGGAGGAGTTCAAGTACCTAGGAGTCTTGTTCACGAGTGAGGGAAGAGTGGATGGTGAGATCGACAGGCGGATCGGTGCGGCGTCTTCAGTAATGCGGACGTTGTATCGATCCGTTGTGGTGAAGAAGGAGCTGAGCCGGAAGGCAAAGCTCTCAATTTACCGGTCGATCTACGTTCCCATCCTCACCTATGGTCATGAGCTTTGGGTCATGACCGAAAGGATAAGATCACGGGTACAAGCGGTCGAAATGAGTTTCCTCCGCCGTGTGGCGGGTCTCTCCCTTAGAGATAGGGTGAGAAGCTCTGCCATCCGGGAGGAACTCAAAGTAAAGCCGCTGCTCCTCCACATGGAGAGGAGCCAGATGAGGTGCCTCGGGCATCTGGTCAGGATGCCACCCGAACGCCTCCCGAGGGAGGTGTTTAGGGCACGTCCAACCGGTAGGAGGCCACGGGGAAGACCCAGGACACGTTGGGAAGACTATGTCTCCCGGCTGGCCTGGGAACGCCTCGGGATCCCCCGGGAAGAGCTAGACGAAGTGGCTGGGGAGAGGGAAGTCTGGGCTTCCCTGCTTAGGCTGCTACCCCCACGACCCGACCTCGGATAAGCGGAAGAAGATGGATGGACGGGCACAGGAGTTAGTGCATGTGCCTCACAATACGAATGTCCCGAGTTCAATCTTGGGCTTCAGGATCTTTCTGTGTGGATTTGGCGTGTTCTCGCCGTGACTGCGTGTGTTCCCTCCGGGTACTCTGGTTTCCATGACTCCTTAAGGGACAAGTGGTAGAATATCGTTGGATGGATGATTGATTAGTTCGCATAAACCGTAATCCTTTGCTGTTACCATTTAAAAAGAAAACAAACACTAAAACTTTACAAAGAGAAGAAAAACCTGTTCTAACACTCAAAAACAATGCGGCTCCTCAATGGGCTGATTGCAACTTTCAAACCAAATAATTATTACCATTAGTTGTTTAACAGAACACATTTGTTTTAAAACTGTCTACATTTTTTACAATTACTAGGTTTATGAAATACATTTTTTTACTGTCGTGCAGAAAACGTGTGGAATAATTTGTAGTTATGATAAAATATACCTTCAATGACAGCTGAAGCTAACGATCCAATCCACTTTATTTGTATTTATACCTTCTCAGTGGCCTAGTGGTTAGAGTGTCCGCTCTGAGATCGGTAGGTTCTGAGTTCAAACCCCGGCTGAAAAAATGGTACTCATTACCTCCCTGCTTTGCACTCAGCATCAAGGGTTGGAATTGGGGGTTAAATCACCAAAAATCTTTCCCGGCCGTGGCCCCAGCTGCTGCTCACTGCTCCCCTCACCTCCCAGGAGGTGAACAAGGGGATGGGTCAAATGCAGAGGACAAATTTCACCACACCTTGTGTGTGTGACACAATCATTGGTACTTCAACTTTAACTTAACTTAGCACATTTACACAACAAAAATGTTTCCAAAGTGCTGCACAACAATATTTAAATATTATCCTTAGCTCCACCAATGACTGAATAAAAACAAAATATAAAAATAAATATTAAAAACGATTTTAAAGGTTAAAATCAATCAAAACAATAAATAGACATCAAAATTTGAAAACAGAGGATCACACAACTCACGTAGTGTTAAAAGCCAGAGAATAAAAGTGGGTCTTAAGACGAGACTTAAAACACTCCACTCGAACATGGAGGGGCAGAGTGTTCCAGAGCTTAGAACCGACCACAAAGAAGGCCCCTGTCTCCCCTTGTTGTAAGTCTGGTCTTGGGCACCACGAGCTGGAGCTGGATCTCGGACCTCAGAGCGCACGCAGGAGTGTAAATTTGGATGAGGTCCGAGATACAATGAGGTGCCAGTCCATGCAAAACTTTAAAAGCAAACGGCAAGATTTTAATATCAATTCTAAAATGAACAGGGAGCCAGTGCAAAGTCTCAAGAATTGAGGTTATAATAATAGCGATCCAACAACGACCAAAGCAAATGCCCGTGCACGTGTCCCGTACGTACAGTACAGGCCAGAAGTTTGGACACACCTTCTCATTCAATGTGTTTTCTTTAGTTTCATGACTATTTACAATGTAGATTGTCACATCAAAACTATGAATGAACAAATGTGGAGTTATGTACTTAACAAAAAAGGTGAAATAACTGAAAACATGTTCTAGTTTCTTCAAAATAGCCACCCTTTGCTCTGATTACTGCTTTGCACACTCTCGGCATTCTCTCCATGAGATTCAAGAGGTAGTCTAGCTGAAACGGTTTTCACTTCACAGGTGCGCCTTATCAGGGTTGAGTGGAATTTCTTGCTTTATCAATGGGGTTGTGTTGTGAATGAGAAGGTGTTGGCCTGTGCTGTACGTAGTTACATCCTTACATCCGTAAGAGGGCAGGACACAACAAGACACACTACATTGGAAAGTTAGCGCCCTCTAGGCTTCCGTGTAAATTTAGCAAACAGCCACTTTTTTTTAGAACCCCGAGCAATATTTAATGTTTCTCCAGCTGAGAAGGTATATCGTATGCTTATCTATTTCATTTTGTTTTAATAAAACTTGTTTCAACAATTTTAGTGTGTGTATAAGTACCAATACTTTTTGAGCACATTTAACAATACCACGATAGTAACAACCATATGTTCACATCGTTACATCTCTACTAGTGAGACGTGTGTAACAGTCAAAGTACACTGCATATTTAGTACAGTGCATCGAGAAAGTACTCGCAGCGCTTCACTTTTTCCACGTTAAAAGCCTTATTCCAAAATTCTACATGCATCCTGATCCTGTCCAGAGAGTCCCGATCAACAGAATTTACCACAAGTGGACTCAAATTAAGCATCTGTAGGATGATCATACTTGCCAACCGTCCCGATTTTCCCAGGAGACTCCCGAATTTTAGTGCCCCTCCCAAAAATCTCCTGGAGCAACCATTCTCCCGATTTCCACCCAGACAACAATATTGGGGACATGCTATAAAGGCACTGCCTATGCGTGCCGGTCCAATCACATAATATCTACGGCTTTTCGCACACACAAGTGAATGCAAAGCATACTTGTTCAACAGCCATACAGGTCACACTGAAGGTGGGCGTATAAACAACTTTAACACTTTTACAAATATGCGCCACACTGTGAACCCACACCAAACAATAATGACAAACACATTTCGGGAAAAACATGCGCACCATAACACAACAGAATAAATACGCAGAAATCCTTGCAGCACTAACTCCTCCAAGACGCTACAATATACCCTCCCCCCCATCTCCCGAATTTGGATGTCTCAAGATTGGCAAGTAGGAGGATGATCAGTAAAAATAGGATGCATCTCAACTCCATCTTTCGCCTTATAATTTTTTTTACATAAATTATACTTCCATCCATCCTTTTTCTACCGCTTGTCCCTTTTGGGGTGGCGGGGGGTGCCGGAGCCTATCTCAGCTGCATTCGGGCGGAAGGCAGCGTACACCCTGGACAAGTCCCCACCTCATCCCAGGGCCATAGTTGGAGGTTGTCCCCAGCTAAAAGACATAGTTAATAGTATTGACCCGTATTATACATGTGGGTTCATATATATATATATATGCAGTGCCATCTCCCCAACACGGAGATGGCACTGCAAAGCTACACTTAACGGCATATAATATATATATATATATATATATATATATAATATGCCGTTAAGTGTAGCTTTGCTGTAGCAAACTACTTTGGCTGTGTAGCTTAGCTACATCTAATCGAGAGTAGCTTGTACCTTAGCTTACTACATTTTGTCTGCTGGTTGCCCATCACTATATGCATCCTTCCATACATATATACATACATACATACATACTAATTGATAGCTTGGCACCTGGTCAAATTCTTTTAACCTAATGTAGCCTTTGAGTCAAACAGTTTGGGGACCTCCTGGTAAAGATGCTGAAATTTAGACACATTTTAGTTGTTGAATAATAAATAGTGGTCAATAGAAAAAAAATATTTGTTTATAAAAAATTTTGGGGGGAATAAGTCACTAATAAAACCAAAAGTGGAGGAATTCAAACGCTGTGAATATTTTCCGGATCCACTGCACAGGCAACAAGAGGACAAGACATACACTAAACAGACACAACACAAGACATTACATGTGATGGGATGTTTACCTATATGTTGTGTGTATGGAAGAATTATTGTAGCAAAACAATTGCAAATCTCAACCTGTGCGTCTGTAATCCAATTCAAGTGTTGGCGCATTCATTTGTCCGTCTGTATATCAATCCACGATCTGTCCGTAGGTAAAAAACAAATCTTTTTGTATATCGATTTGTTTAAAAAAATGGGTATCTGCGGATTCAGATTTGTGTGAAGCAAGAACCATCAATAGGCCGTCTATTTAAACTTGAAAGATGTGTGCGTATCCAAATGTGTGTGGATGTGTAATACAATCTGTGTGTGCGTGCAATGCAATCTTCAGATCTGTGTGACGCGGGAACCCTCAATTGTCTGAATTCAGCCTCACTTCCGCCGCGGAAGATCTTGTGTAAAAAGATTATTGGTTACGTGTGAAAGGATTTGTCTGTGACTTTTACCTTGTCTTTTTTACACTCGGACTTTGTCTGTAAATAAATGTTAAAAACACGCACACGTGGATCGGATTTCAAACACACTGATAACATACAGATAGACAAAAGAATACGCAGTGAAATCATGTATTAACGACGCACAGATTGAGATACCTGTTTGCAGGTAACTTTGACACGATAATACTTCCGTACGTGCCCTAGGACCCAGTATTAACCTCAGGACCGACAGAAAAACATGAATTATGCAGATTGGGGGAAACTTTGGCTTAGCCTATGTTTTTAGGGACATACACTATATTGCCAAAAGTATTTGGCCACCCATCCAAATGATGAGACTTTACCCCCAGCCACAGGTAGATACAACCAAGCATTTAGGCATTGAGACTGTTTCTACAAACATTTTGTAAAAGAATGGGCCGCTCTCAGGAGCTCTGTGATTTCCATCCTGTACTAGGATGACACCTGTGCAACAAATCCAGTGATGAAATTTCATCCATCCATCTTATTCCGCTTATCCGAGGTCAGGTCGCGGGGGTAGCAGCCTAAGCAGGGAAGCCCAGACTTCCCTCTCCCCAGCCACTTCGTCCAGTTCTTCCAGGGGGCTCCTGAGGCGTTCCCAGGCCGGCCGGGAGACATAGTCTTCCCAACGTGTCCAGGGTCTTCCCCGTGGGCTCCTGCCGGTCGGACATACCGTAAACACCTCCCTAGGGAGGCGTTCGAGTGGCATCCTGACCAGATGCCCGAACCACCTTATCTGGCTCTTGTCAATGTGGAGAAGCAGCAGCTTTACTTCGAGGTCCTCCCGGATGAAAGAGCTTTTCACCCTCTCTCCAAGGGAGAGTCCCGCCGCCCGGCGGATGAAAATCATTTGGGCCGCTTGTACCCGTGATCTTGTCCTTTCGGTCATACCCCAAAACTCATGACCATAGGTGAGGATGGGAACGTAGATCGACCGGTAAATTGAGAGCTTTGCCTTCCGGCTCAGCTCCTTCATCAAGTGAAGTGAATTATATTTATATAGCGCTTTTCTCAAGTGACTCAAAGCGCTTTACATAGTGACACCCAATATCTAAGTTGCATTGAAACCAGTGTGGGTGGCACTGGGAGCAGGTGGGTAAAGTGTCTTGCCCAAGGACACAACGGCAGTAACTAGGATGGCACGAGCGGGAATCGAACCTGCAACCCTCAAGTTGCTAGCACGGCCACTCTACCAACCGAGCTATGCCGCCTCACCATAACGGATTGATAGAGCGTCTGCATTACTGAAGACGCCGCACCGATCCGCCTGTCGATCTCACGAGCCACTCTTCCCTCACTCGTGAACAAGACTCTGAGGTATGAACTCTTCCACTTGGGGCAAGATCTCCTCCCCAACCCGGAGATGGCACTGTGCCCTTTTCCGGGCGAGAACCACGGACTCTGACTTGGAGGTGCTGATTCTCATCCCAGTTGCTTCACACTCGGCTGCAAACCGATCCAGTGAGAGCTGAAGATCCTGGCCGGATGAAACCATCAGGAACACCTCAACTGCAAAAAGCAGAGACCCAATCCTGCAGCCACCAAACCGGATCAATCAATCAATCAATCAATGTTTATTTATATAGCCCCAAATCACAAATGTCTCAAAGGACTGCACAAATCATTACGACTACAACATCCTCGGAAGAACCCACAAAAGGGCAAGGAAAACTCACACCCAGTGGGCAGGGAGAATTCACATCCAGTGGGACGCCAGTGACAATGCTGACTATGAGAAACCTTGGAGAGGACCTCAGATGTGGGCAACCCCCCCCCTCTAGGGGACCGAAAGCAATGGATGTCGAGCGGGTCTAACATGATACTGTGAAAGTTCAATCCATAGTGGCTCCAAGACAGCAGTGAGAGTCCCGTCCACAGGAAACCATCTCAAGCGGATCAGCAGCGTAGAGATGTCCCCAACCGATACAGGCGAGCGGTCCATCCTGGGTCCCGACGAGCGGTCCATCCTGGGTCTTGACTCTGGACAGTCAGTACTTCATCCATGGTCATCGGACCGGACCCCCTCCACAAGGGAGGGGGGGACATAGGAGAAATAAAAGAAGCGGCAGATCAACTGGTCTAAAAAGGAGGTCTATTTAAAGGCTAGAATATACAGATGAGTTTTAAGATGAGACTTAAATGCTTCTACTGAGGCATCCCCTCAATGCCTTGACTTGACTGGCCTGCACAGAGTCCTGACCTGAACCCGATCAATCACCATTGGGATTAATAACAAAGGAGGCTGAGAGCCGGGTCATTCGACGGCCAGTCCTGAGGCGAAATACTGGGAACAGCCAGGATACGTAATGAGGTTGACAGGCACATATCTGATTCTAGCAAGCACGACTAATGCAAACACAGTAGAAATGTCAAAACGATGCAGACCAACTCACCGCAGCATTGCTACGTGTACTCAGACGGGGGTCGTTTGTACTCACTTGCTCAGCCAATATCTGCCGGCTTTGTATTGCATTGTTCCGCAATAACAAGAACGCATCTGTCAGACGCCGAGTGGCCATGACTCGCCAGTAAGATGACTTTAATGCTCACTAACACCAACAAACCGCCGGCTAGCTTTAGCGCAGCCCGTCGAAACGATAAACCGTTATACAGTTTTTATAGGCTAATAAAGCGTCGTAACGCTATCGACAGTCTTTTTAATACATTATCGACAGTTGGACATGTTCTGCCGCGGTGTTTGGATTAAAGTTTCAAATCAGCGGAGTCGTTTTTTTTTTTTCAGACGGATGCCGGAAATGCGAAGACGTATACACTTCCGTAAAGCTTTCTTCTTCTACGTGTAAGTCCAACTATTTTTGCCATTACAGCTGAAATACTCTAGCGCTACCTCTATCGGTAGGAGGAATACACGTACTATTATTTATTTATTTATTTATTTATTTCGTCAAATTTTCACATAAAACAAAGAACAACAAAAGAAGAAGAAAAAAAAAAACACTCATTTGAGCAATGATTGAGCCGAAAGGGTGTAGGTTGAAGCAACGCTTATATAAACCTACCCCATCACAACAAGAACAAGGTTCAAAATATATAAAATCTAAAACATGCTTCACTTATATTACTTTTTTTTTTTAAAACAATATATAAGCAACATATATGTAGCACACGTCTCATATACACAGTTTAACATTTAAATCAAACATATACATTTCTACACTTATATATATATATATATATATATATATCAATGTTTACCTATATAGCCCTAAATCACTAGTGTCTCAAAGGGCTGCACAAACCACTATGACATCCTCGGTAGGCCCACATAAGGGCAAGGAAAACTCACACCCAGTGGGACGTCGGTGACAATAATGACTATGAGAACCTTGGAGAGGAGGAAAGCAACGGATGTCGAGCGAGTCTAACATGATACTGTGAAAGTTCAATCCACAATGGATCCAACACAGTCGCGAGAGTCCAGTCCAAAGCGGATCCAACACAGCAGCGAGAGTCCCGTTCACAGCGGAGCCAGCAGGAAACCATCCCAAGCGGAGGCTGATCAGCAGCGCAGAGATGTCCCCAGCCGATACACA
>NC_084626.1:52442779-52467779 GCF_033978795.1 Nerophis ophidion
TTTATGTACAAAGCATTTATAGATTATTATCCTATCATAGTAAATGAAGGTATGATAAAGGCCTCTTTATTTCAAGCCCAACTCTCACTGGCAGTAATTGTGTCAACATGCTCCTCCCCCTGCTGCCATTGCTAATCCTCCTCATCCTCTCACGCCAGGAGGACGCTCACCACTACTGACTCGCCGCTGCTGTCCACCAAACTGAGCTCTGGGATCCGGACTTGGAGTTGAGACCAGGTGAGCTGCTCAGAAAGGTCAAGCCTCAGCGGGCCTGGAACTCCTGTGTGGATGCTTTACTCTCATCTCTGCTACTTGTGCATTACTTTACATTCTTTATCCCTTGTGGTGTTTTATGCATTACGATAAGCTCTGGCATATAATGTGAGGGTGGCATTTAGTAGTTTTTTTTGTGCAGAATCACATTTTTTAAAGGCCTCATCCTCAATGATTTGTCTCGGGGAGTGTTCAACTTACAACTTTCCTGCGGTCCCAGGAATGGAGGGGAACCAGTTTAAGGGAGTCACAGTGAAAAAGTGAAGGCCTATTGTACTATGACACATAAACGCCTCTCCCGCAGACAGAACATGGCTGAGGACACAGACAGCGATCTCACGCCCGTGGATTTTATCCAGCTGCAGGAATACATGGAAGGTAAATGTGCACTGTTTGGTGTTTTTAGTGGCTTGAAATTCAATTTAATTAAAGAGCAGCAGGCGTCGTTTAGTTCGGTAGTGGTTTTATTTCAGTCAAGTACACAACATTGTTTTGTAGATGTATGAAATCATGCAAATAGTCACTGAAACACAATTATGTTATTCGTCTACCGAAACAAATACAGTATCAATCAATCAATCAATCAATGTTTACTTATATAGCCCTAAATCACTAGTGTCTCAAAGGGCTGCACAAACCACTACGACATCCTCGGTAGGCCCACATAAGGGCAAGGAAAACTCACACCCAGTGGGACGTCGGTGACAATGATGACTATGAGAACCTTGGAGAGGAGGAAAGCAATGGCTGTCGAGCGGGTCTAACATGATACTGTGAAAGTTCAATCCACAATGGATCCAACACAGTCGCGAGAGTCCAGTCCAAAGCGGATCCAACACAGCAGCGAGAGTCCCGTTCACAGCGGAGCCAGCAGGAAACCATCCCAAGCGGAGGCGGATCAGCAGCGCAGAGATGTCCCCAGCCGATACACAGGCAAGCAGTACATGGCCACCGGATCGGACCGGACCCCCTCCACAAGGGAGAGTGGGACATAGAAGAAAAAGAAAAGAAACGGCAGATCAACTGGTCTAAAAAGGGAGTCTATTTAAAGGCTAGAGTATACAAATGAGTTTTAAGGTGAGACTTAAATGCTTCTACTGAGAAGTAGTATCTCAATTTAGGAGCTTAATTGGTTCTGTGGCGGCTCTCTTAACTCAAAACACTTAATGTCTCCCATTGGAATGAATTGAATCGAATTTGCGCTCGATCCCCTCAAAACAGCACCGTTTTTGAAAAATAAAAACATACTTAAAATGACAAATAGTTACAAAAAACAATAGAATAGAATATACTAACAACTACAGTAGTTTGACAAAGAAATGTAATGATAATGTACAGCATTTACATTATCATGACATTGTAATGATAATTGCATGGAGCAAGAAATCCTGTACATGCTGACTTAATGTCTCCCATTAGAATGAATTGAATCGAATTTGTGCTCGATCCCCTCAAAACAGCACCGTTTTTGAAAAATAAAAACAAACTTAAAATGACAAATAGTTACAAAAAACAATAGAATAGAATATACTAACAACTACAGTGGTTTTACAAAGAAATGTAGTGGTAAAGTACAGCATTTACCTGGGAGAGTGGACTTCTACGGTATCTTCTTTGAAATGTTTCTCCGACAAACACACCATCAGCAGCTTCTTCATATTTTCATGGATAAATGTCCACTGTTTAGATATTTTTTTTAACGTCTTTGGCTGGTGTTGGTGCCCATCTTCTACGGTGTGGTGTATATTTGTACTGCTTTGCCAAGTACAAGTAATAAGTGTGTGTGTGTGTATATATATATATATATATATATATATATATATATATATATATATATATATATATATATATATATATATATATATATATATAATGTGTGTGTATACATATATATATATATATATATAATGTGTGTGTATACATATATATGTATATATATATATATATATATATATATATATATATATATATATATATATATATATATATATATATATATATATATATATATATATATATATATATATATATATATATATATATATATATATATATATATATATATATATATATATATATATATATATATATATATATATATATATATATAATGTGTGTGTATACATATATATGTATATGTGTGTGTATATATATATATATATATATATATATATATGTATATGTATGTATATGTATATGTGTGTGTATATATATAAATATGTATGTATATATATATGTATGTATATATATATGTATGTATATGTGTATATATGTATATATGTATATGTATATATATATGTATGTATATGTATATATATATGTATGTATATGTATATATATATATCTATGTATGTATATGTATATATATATATATATATATATATATATATATATATATACATGTATGTATGTATATGTGTATACATGTCCATCCCTTTTCTACCGCTTATTCGCTTTGGGGTTGCGGGGGGTTCTCTGTGCCTATCTCAGCTACAATCGGGCAGAAGGCGGTGTACACCCTGGACAAGTCCCCATCTTATCGCAGTATATATATATATATATATATATATATATATATATTACACAAATAGCCCAGCCCATGACCTAATTCTTTTGACCCTTGTGCCCCCTGACTCAACCCCTAGTCTAAAGTATCGATCTTCAAAGGCTTTGAGAGGTCAAATCTCGGTTTTCAGGATTATAATGGATGAGTGGTGCCTCACTATCACTTCATGACACAAGCTACTACTAATATTAGTAAGAAATCCTAGCAACCCACTGCAAAAACTTATGTGTGAAACCATCATACAATGCACACACTTTAATTTTGGTGGCATGCAAGTCATTTTTGTGTCTGGTCGTTTTGCAGAGAGCACTTTGAGGGTTAAAGATGTGATCAAGGACTTTCAGAGTGGTGGTCGACTGGCCCAGCACACCAATGGAGAGGTCAGTTCTCATTCACAACTCCTATAGAATCATAATTGTTATTTTATTTTGGTTTACTATTGTTAATATTTACGTTATTGGACCTGTACGCGTTCGTCTGATTCTAAGACTCCATATATGTATCGCACTTAATCCAATAAATTAGAAGAAAAAAAGTCACCCTAAAGAATCCAAAACCTGAGTATTTATCAAGCCTGTCAGAGAAATTATTTACAGTCAAGGACGAATGAAATCATTTGTCTCTAACTTAGAGATGGTTTATTCTTATATGATATAATAGAATAGAATAGAATAGAAAGTACTTTATTAATCCCTGGGGACAATAAGACATATGCATTTCCAATCATTATTAGGTCGGCTGTTTTTTGATAGCTGTGTTTTTATTGGTATTATAGGAAATAAATAAACTAAAATATATGTGTATTTACATTAAGTATATATATATATATATATATATATATATATATATATATATTAGCATCTTCTTGGCAAAATTAACTATCAATCAATCAATGTTTATTTATTTAGCCCTAAATCACAAGTGTCTCAAAGGGCTGCACAAGCCACAACGACATCATCGGTTCAGAGCCCACATAAGGGCAAGGAAAAACTAACAACCCAGTGGGACGTCGATGAGAATGACTATGAGAAACCTTGGAGAGGACCGCAAATGTGGGTAACCCCTCCCTCTAGGGGACACCGGATGCAATGGACGTTGAGTGGGTCTGACATAATATTGTGAAAGTCCAGTCCATAGTGGATCTAGCATAATAGTGAGAGAGTCCAGTCCGTGGTGGATCTAACATAATAGTGAGAGAGTCCGTGGATCTAACATAATAGTGTGAGAGTGCAGTCCATTGTGGATCTAACATAATAGTCTGAGAGTCCATTCCATAGTGGATCTAACATAATAGTGTGAGAGTCCAGTCCATAGTGGATCTAACATAATAGTGTGAGAGTCCAGTCCATAGTGGATCTAGCATAATAGTCTGAGAGTCCAGTCCGTGGTGGATCTAACATAATAGTGAGAGAGTCCGTGGATCTAACATAATAGTTAGAGAGTGCAGTCCATAGTGGATCTAACATAATATTGCGAGAGTCCATTCCATAGTGGATCTAACATAATAGTGTGAGAGTCCATTCCATAGTGGATCTAACATAATAGTGAGAGTCCAGTCCATAGTGGATCTAACATAATAGTGAGAGTCCAGTCCATAGTGGATCTAACATAATAGTGAGAGTCCAGTCCATAGTGGATCTAACATAATAGTGTGAGAGTCCAGTCCATAGTGGATCTAACATAATAGTGTGAGAGTCCAGTCCATAGTGGATCTAACATGATAGTGTGAGAGTCCAGTCCATAGTGGATCTAACATAATAGTGAGAGTCCAGTCCATTGTGGATCTAACATAATAGTGTGAGAGTCCAGTCCATAGTGGAGCCAGCAGGAGACCAACCTGAGCGGAGATGGGTCAGCAGGTCAGAGATGTCCCCAACCGATGCACAGGCAAGCGGTCCACCTCGGGTCCCGAATCTGGACAGCCAGCACTTCATCCATGGCCACCGGACCTGCCGTATTTTCTGGACCATAGGGCGCACCGGATTATAAGGCGCACTGCCGATGAGCTGGTTTAGTCAGGTCTACTTTCATCCAAAAGGTGCACCGGATTGTAGGGCGCTTTAAAGGGGTCATATTATTATATTTTTTTTCTAAATTTAAAAGACTTTCTTGTGGTCTACATCAGTGTTTTTCAACCACTGTGCCGTGGCAGTGGTATACAGTCTGGTGTGCCGTGGGAGATAATCTAATTTCACCTATTTGGGTTAAAAATATTTTTTGCAAACCAGTAATTATAGTCTGCAAATGATGTGTTGTTGTTTAGTCTAGAGCTCAGTAGAGTAACCGTGTAATACTCTTCCATATCAGTAGGTGGCAGCAGGGAGCTAATTGCTTTGTAGATGTGGGAAACAGCGGGAGGCAGTGTGAAGGTAAAAGGGTGTCTAATGCTTGAACAAAAAATAAACAAAAGGTGAGTGCCCCTAAGAAAAGGCATTGAAGCTTAGGGAAGGCCATGCAGAACAAAACTAAAACAGAACTGGCCACAAAGTAAACAAAAACAGAATGCTGGACGACAGCAAAGACTTACTGTGGAGCAAAGACAATGTACCTGACATGACAATCGACAATGTTCCCACAAAGAAGGATAAAAACAACTGAAATATTCTGGATTGCTAAAACAAAGTAGATGCTGGAAATATCGCTCAAAGGAAGACATGAAACTGCTACAGGAAAATACCAAAAAAAAGAGAAAAAGACACCAAAATAGGAGCGCAAGACAACAAGTAAAACACTACACACAGGAAAACAGCGAAAAAGTCCAAATGAGTCAGGGTGTGATGTGACAAATGGTGACAGTACACCTACTTTGAGACAAGAGCTATAGTGATGCATGCTTGGTTATGGTTCAAAGTCATATCCAATAATTGCGACAACGACTTTTTACTGTCAACTGAGTTTCGTTTTTTTTTAATGATTTCCGCTGGTGGTGTGCCTCCAAATTTTTTTCAACGCAAAAAATGGGCCTTGGCTCGAAAAAGGTTGAAAAACACTGGTCTACGTAACATGTAATGGTGGTTCTTTGGTCAAAATGTTGCATGGATGATGTTTTACACATCATCTTCAAGCCGCTTTCTGACAGTCGCTTCCGGATGCGCCGTTTTGTGGGCGGTCTTATTCACGTGGCTCACCTTCCAAACCGTCTTCTCCCCGTAATCTTTGTTGTAGCGGTGTAGCGTGCAAGGACGGGTGTGGGAGAAGTGTCAAAAGATGGCGCTAACTGTTTTAATGACATTCAGACTTTACTTCAATCAGTAACGGAGCAGCATCTCCTCATCCGTGGCTCACTAGTGCGACAGCAACGTTGGAAATGTGTCCCGTGAAAAACTGTCCGGCGGGAACTCTCTAATCACTAAAGTTCCTTGGGTGAATGATGATAATGTAAACTCACTGCACCGGTATGTTTTAGCGCTTTCACGGTGAGTTTATTGACAGATATAAATAAGAACTTTACGTTACTTTTGCCAGGTTCAAACATTGATGACATCTATTAAATAGACAAAGAAGCAAGGAATCAGACAGAATTAAATTTGGCTCAATTGAGGAGAAACGTCTGGGTTGTACTCTTGTACAGTCTCCCACCACGCTCTGACGAAAGATTGTACACCTCCTCTTTTATTTGGAATTTCCCTGATTGAAAAGAAAGAGCTGTTTTTAAAAGGAAGGGGGTCGTAAACAGCTGCTGCCTTTGGTCACAACACAGTTGAAATAAAATGTGCTTGGAGGGGAGTCAGGCCCTGCTTCCTCTCCGCTTTGTAGATCTTGGGCAAGACAAAATCTTCCTATGGATTACAATTCACCAAAGAAACCGCCTCCTTCGTGTCGCTCCCTATCCTACACAGTGGAGTTTTACAAGCCTTTTGATTGGTAAGATCAAAGACAGCTTTGGTCTGCTCGCCGGGAACTCATTGAAACACAAAGTTCTGTGATTACTTAATTACAATTATTCTGACAACTTTTTATTACAAATGGCAACAGTGGAGGATGAATGGCCCAGAAAAAAAAGAAGCTTATTGACTACCTCGTCGCCACGGACTACAAAGGCGGACACGCGCAAATTTTCAGGAATTATGCCGATCTCAAATACACATCAGCCGGTACCAAAAGGTAAATGTCGCTTTTGCATAATATTGCGAAACAAAACGCCAGATAATGTCTTACCTCATACACACACCATGATAATACTCCTGTGTTGAATAACATCAAGCGGTGCGGCTTCGTCGCTCACCAAAGTCGTACTAAAACATTTTGACACATTTCTGAGCGTTATGTACTTTCAATGGAACATATATCATTTTGGTGTTGTTTACTTGAGTCATATTGCAGTCTACACGTATCTCTTATGTCTGACTGACATCTACTGGTCACACTTGTCATTTCACCACGTACCAAATAGAATAGCTTTGAGGTCGGTAAGCACAACCACAATTATTCTGTACTTTAGGCGCACCGAGTTATAAGGCGCACTGTCGAGTTTTGTGAAAATGTAATTTTAAGTGCGCTTTATAGTCCGGAAAATATGAAAATTTAATCGCTCATATTGTCCTGAGCAGCCATTTGCAGTTTTATGGTTATCATCACAGTTTTCATCTTTGCCATCACTGGCACATCACAAAAAACATAAAAAAAGAGGAAAAAGCAACATAAGAGATTTGCACGATGTCACTCACGATGATTTGAACTGTTTGAACTCCAAACGACACAACTAAAACCACCAAAAATGATTCCCGGGCGCGGCACCGCTGCTGCCCACTGCTCCCCTCACCTCCCAGGCCGTGTCCAAGGGGATGGGTCAAATGCAGAGGACAAATTTCACCACACCTAGTGTGTGTGTGTGTGTGTGTGAGTGACAATCATTGGTACCTTAACTTTCAATCTATCAATCAATGTTTATTTATATAGCCCCAAATCACAAATGTCTCAAAGGACTGCACAAATCATTACGACTACAACATCCTCGGAAGAACCCACAAAAGGGCAAGGAAAACTCACACCCAGTGGGCAGGGAGAATTCACATCCAGTGGGACGCCAGTGACAATGCTGACTATGAGAAACCTTGGAGAGGACCTCAGATGTGGGCAACCCCCCCCTCTAGGGGACCAAAAGCAATGGATGTGGAGCGGGTCTAACATGATACTGTGAAAGTTCAATCCATAGTGGCTCCAACACAGCCGCGAGAGTTCAGTTCAAAGCGGATCCAAGACAGCAGCGAGAGTCCCGTCCACAGGAAACCATCTCAAGCGGAGGCGGATCAGCAGCGTAGAGATGTCCCCAACCGATACAGGCGAGCGGTCCATCCTGGGTCCCGACGAGCGGTCCATCCTGGGTCTTGACTCTGGACAGCCAGTACTTCATCCATGGTCATCGGACCGGACCCCCTCCACAAGGGAGGGGAGGACATAGGAGAAAGAAAAGAAGCGGCAGATCAACTGGTCTAAAAAGGAGGTCTATTTAAAGGCTAGAGTATACAGATGAGTCTCAAGGTGAGACTTAAATGTCTCTACTGAGGTAGATCTCGAACTGTTACCGGGAGGGCATTCCAGAGTACTGGAGCCCGAATAGAAAACGCTCTATAGCCCGCAGACTTTTTTTGGGCTCTAGGAATCACTAATAAGCCGGAGTCTTTTGAACGCAGATTTCTTGCCGGGACATATGGTACAATACAATCGGCAAGATAGGATGGAGCTAGACCATCTTTAAACTGTGTTCCATTTTGGAGATTCTGTTTGCCAAACACGTTAGATACACTTGTTTGCTTTGTGTCATGACGTATTTTTGTTTTTGTTTTTTTCCATCTCTGCACAGTGTTTGGATGCAGAAGGCTTCTGCTGCTTCCTCAAAACCTACCTTGAGGTGGATGAATTTCCCCAGGATTTCTGCCAGCGCCTTTTCCGCTACTTCCGATGTGTCGAGCAGGACGGCTCCACGCCCGAAGCCCAGGCCAAACGTGAGCGTGTTTCTGTTCTCATTCATCCAGGTCCTTCCACTTTCAGGACTGTTCATCCGTCGCAACTGGACTTGCAGTCCAGTCACCAGAATTTCACAGTAAAAGCATTTAGTTTTTCTTTACGGCATATAAACAAATGGAATAAATGGAATGGAATGGAGAAACAATACCACTGTTTCTAGCGGTAAAATTCATGCAACATAGCTGCCAGTTCTTTTTTTAACCATAAAATCTTGTTTTTATGTTTTTTTTGTGTGTTTTTAATGTTTTAGTGTCTTACTGTATATGGGAAAAAACAGTACCAAAGTTGATTTCACGGTAAAATACTTAGTCGGCATTTATCAATGAGTAGCATATTTATAGATAGATGGATAGATAGTACTTTATTTATTCCTTCAGGAGAGTTCCTTCAGAAAAATTAACATTTTCAGCCCAATCCCTTTCAAGATCAGACAAAAATTACAGGGAGACAGAACAGGATCGCTAACGGGTCTGTAGACTTCCGGCGCCCCTTACAAAAAAGGTGAGATACAGGTAAACAAGGGGGGTTTACCTAAGGGTGGAAATAAAAGATTAAAATAAAATAAAATAAAATAAAAAAATCGGTCTTAGCCTGGGCCTCTGGAGAGGGGGTCCAGACTGAGGCCAAGGGAAAAAACAAAAAAAAACCCCTACTCATAGCCATAGTACACATCCCTCTTATGTGTGTAAGAAGGAAACATCAAAGAAAACAAAGGCCATGAGAGACATTAAAGCAGCGAAGCTGATACAAGCAGCCACTTCTACATACAGCTATGAATAAAAAGTAAAAGAAACATATACGCTGTGGTGGCCTCTGCGGTGTTCCACACCATCGTCTGCTGGGGTGGAGACAGTATGGCCAGAGACAGGAGCAGACCCAACAAAGCAACCAAGAGAGCCGACTCCACTCTCGGCCGCCAACCAATTCTCGGCCAGTGTCCGCATGGATGAGCGATATATATATATATATATATATATATATATATATATATATATATATATGTATGTATGTATGTATGTATGTATGTATGTATGTATGTATGTATGTATGTATGTATGTATGTATGTATGTATGTATGTATGTATGTATGTATGTATGTATGTATGTATGTATGTATGTATGTATGTATGTATGTATGTATGTATGTATGTGTGTGTGTGTGTGTGTGTGTGTGTGTGTGTATATATATATGTATGTGTGTGTGTGTATATATGTATATATGTATGTATATATATATATGTATGTATATGTATATATATGTGTATATATGTATGTATGTATGTATGTATATGTATATATATGTGTATATATATGTATGTGTGTGTATAGATATATATATATATATATAGTACATTAACAATATATGTATTTTCACGTAATCTGCCAAAAAATCTTCAAATTTTACTTTAAAAATTTGCAGTTCCGTCACCAGAATTTCACAGTAAAAGCATTTTTTTTTTTTTTTTTTACAGTATATACATAAATGGAATGGAATGGAGAAACCAAACCACTGTTTTTAGCAGTAAAATTCATGCAACAGCGCAACCAGTTTTTGTTGTTGTTGTTGTTTTTACTGTAAAATTTAGTTTTAATGTCTTTTTTGTTTCTTTTTTTAATGTTTTGGTGTCTTAATGTATTTGGAAAAAAATAGTACCAAATTTGATTTTACGGTAAAATCTCAGTCTGCGGAATTTAACCGTACAGACTATTGTTATTTTACAATCTACAATTTGATTACTACTTTTTGACTAATCAGAGAGAGTATGGCCAGAGGGTCTCCTAAATAATTGGTCAAAAGCCACTTCCGTGCCAACAGGACGCCATGTTTGCTACCGACCTGAAACGGAGTTGGCCATATTCTTTCTATACGCGGCCCTGAACAATGGGCCCTGGCCCTATGGTTAAGAAAGACTTTTATGAACAGTCCAGTTGCGATGGACTCAATGCTCTTAGAAAACTTGAAAATGTTGACTTTTTCTATACCAGGAGCCATTTTTCTTGCTATTTGTGTCTCTGCCAGATGGGGTGCTTCTCCGCGACATGTCCTGTTACTTCTCAGTGCTGGAGGACGGGCAGCCTCGAGAGAAGCTGGAATGTTGGTTTGCTTCTCAATCAGGGGTGTTTCTTATTTGACATGGGGGGTTATTGTTTTATTTATTTATTCCATTTTAAAATCATCACAAAATGAAACAGGAAGATAAGGGCCAAATACATTTATTAAAAAGTTACCAGAACAAATATTTTTATAATGGGAAAAAAAAAAATATCTGTTTCAGTTTTGATATAAGATACATTTAAATAAGATTGCACGGCAAATTAAATTGGCATCTGTCTTCTACCATTATACATTTCTTGGATGGATGGATGGATATAAGTTCTTACTTTATTTACAATTGTAGAATTGAAAAAGTAATTTATCGTCTACTGTCCCGATCAGGCTTCATTGTTGGATGCAGAGATGGCAAGCGAAGGGCAGGTAAAATGTACTTAATGACAAAAACAGAAATAGTGCAGCAGGGGAGTGCACAGGAAGCATAGTTAAAGTACCAATGATTGTCTCACACACACACTAGGTGGGGCAAAATTATACTCTGTATTTGATCCATCACCCTTGATCACTCCCTGTGAGGTGAGGGGAGCAGTGAGCATCATTTTTGTTGATTTAATCCCCCAATTCCAACCCTTGATGCTGAGTGCCAAGCAGGGAGATAATGGGTCCCATTTTTATAGTCTTTGGTATGACTCGGCTGTAGTTTGAACTCACAACCTACCCATCTCAGGACGGACACTCTAACCACTGAGTAGGTAGTGAAGTGAAGTGAATTATATTTGTATAGCGCTTTTCTCTAGTGACTCAAAAAGCTTTACATAGTGAAACCAAATATCTAAGTTACATTTAAACCAGTGTGGGTGACACTGGGAGCACGTGGATAAAGTTTCTTGCCCAAGGACACAACGGCAGTGACTAGGATGGCAGAAGCGGGAATCGAACCTGCAACCCTGAAGTTGCTGGCACGGCCACTCTACCAACCGAGCTAAACCGCCCCCAGGTAGAGAAAGTTCCGGCAGATTGATCTACAAAGCAAAAATGTGAGGGAGTGAAATGGAGGAAAATGGGAAGTGGAAACAAAAAGAAGTGCAGTGGACAGGAAATAAAACAGGATAAAAGAAGCTAATAACGGTCATGTGAGAATAAGAGTTTAGCGTTGCATTTAAAACAAATAATTGAAAGAGCAAATTGATCAACAAAACCCAAAACGTTGACACGTTGTGTAAATGGCTCTATTGTAACTCGTGGCTTGGCATTCTCTTGCTGAAATAAGCAGGGGCGTCCATGAAAAAGACGTTGCTTGAATGGCAACATATGTTGCTCCAAAAACCTGTATGTACCTTTCAGCATTAATGGTGCCTTCACAGATGTGTAAGTTACACATGCCTTGGCCACTAATCTACCCCCATACCATCACACATGCTGGCTTTTGCACTTTAAGCCTAGAAAAATCTGGATGGTTCTTTACCTCTTTGATCCAGAGGACACAACGTCCACAGTTTCCAAACACAATTTGAAATGTGGACTCTTCAGACCACAGAACACTTTTCCACTTTGCATCAGTCCATCTTAAATGAGATTTGTCCTTGCGAAGCCGGCGGCTTTTCTAGGTGTTTTTGATAAATGGCTTTGGTTTTGCATAGTAGAGTTTTACCTTGCAGTTATCAGATGTAGCGACCAACTGTAGTCACTGACAGTGGTTTTCTGAAGTGTTCCCGAGCCCATGTGGTGATATCCTTTACACACCGATGTCGCTTTTTGATGCACTACCGCCTGAGGGATCGAAGGTTACGGGGCATGGTTTTCAGCCTTGCTGCTTACGTGCAGTGATTTTTCCAGATTCTTTGAACCTTTTGATGGGCTTACTGTTAGGGTGCACGCGCAGTCTGTTTCTTCCTCATCTGCGGGAGCACCGAGAGGCTCTGCGGTGAGCTCCACAGGACAAGCCCCCGCGCTTGCGGCACATGTCGCCGCAGCCGGGGTCAATGTGCTGTCAGCGCACCTGGGTCTAATCAGACAAGCGGCTGCCCTGAAAGTGAGCTATGCATCTCATTAATCCCTGGATCTCCCTCTTGACTCCCACTTCCTCCCTCGTTCCTTGACTACTCGCTCGCCCCAGACTCTGACGTTTATGTCTGCCCCACGGACCTTACGCGAATCTCGGATCCTTTCTGCGTTTGCCCTCTTTGGTTTTGTCTGCTTCCTCATTCAACATTTACGGTAACACTCAACAGCTAATCTCCACACATAGTCACACACATACGCTATTGGATGTTGTCACACCCCATTCTATAGTTTATTAGTATTGTTTTGGATTATTATATATATATATATATATTTACTATATATGTATATAATAAATTATTGTACATACTAATCCCTGGTGTCTGTTACCGTCATCTCCCTTAGTAAAAAATAACAATTACGAACCGTAGATGGTGAAATCCCTAAATTCCTTGCAATAGCCGGTTGAGAAATGTTGTTAGACAATTTTCTCATGCATTTGTTGACAAAAGTAGTGACCCTCGCCCCGTCCTTGATTGTGAATGACTGAGCATTTCACGGAAATTGCTTTATTACCCAACCATGGCACCCACCCGTTCCCAATTAGCCTGTTCACCTGTGGGATGTTCCAAATAAGTGTTTGATGAGCGTTCGTCGAACTTCTCAGTCTGCAGGCATCAAATTCCCAATGGGCTAATATTTGCAAAAAATAACAAAGTTTACCAGTTTGAACGTTAAGTATCTTGTCTTTGTAGTCTATTCAATTGAATATAAGTTGAAAAGGATTTGCAAATCATTGTATTCTGTTTTTATTTAGCATTTACACAACGTGACAACGTCACTGGTTTTGGGTTTTGTACAAGAAACTAAGGGTTATGTGAGAATGATAAGAGTTTAGTGTTGCATTTAATAAACATCATTGAAAGAGTAGTGCTCTGTATAATATTTAAAAAGCATTTGGATAAACACGAACTCTGTTAGTTTAAGTACATTTTAGATTAAAAAAAAGGAGCAATTTATTGCAATTAACTGTTTTCCGAGACCCTCGTTTTAAATGACTTGTTGCATTTTAATTTCAACAATTGATCATGTTAAATGAAACGCTTTTCTGTCTCACGTTTTCAGTCACGTTCAAACTTTATGACAAAGATGGCAACGGACACCTGGACAGCTCCGTAAGTCTCTCCAAAACCTCGTTTTCCACACTGGCATTCATTGCGAAACCAAGATGGCGGGAAAAGAAGCCGTTTTGAAAAGAGCTCTTTTAGTCCTGAAATATTCACCATGTGGGGCTTGTGTTCCTCCCACCAGGAAGTGGACCAGATCGTCAACCAGATGATGCGAGCAGCGGACTACCTGGGCTGGGACGTGCCCGAGCTCAGATCTGTACGTGCCGCGCCACGGGGTTCTGGAATCTGTCCTTCTATAATGTCTGTGATTTGAGATGTCCGATAACATCGGCCGATAAATGCTTTAAAATGTAATATCGCAAATTATGGGTATCAAGAAGTAAAATTAATGACTTTTTAAAACGCCGCTGGACGGACTGGTACATGTCCGGTAAAACACGGACGTAGGGAGAAGTACAGAGCAGTTGCGTCCCCTCGCCCCTCTCCCACATAAACAACACAGTAGTTGACGACTTCAGCATGAGAGGTTTCCTGGCGACGCTTGATGACCTCATCAAACGGCCGCGAGCGCAGCATAAAAAACCAGAGTGTGTTGTTGCCGGTGCTATAGCCGTGACGGACAAGCCAGCTCGCTTGGTGACTGACTAGCGACACCATGTCTATGGTTTGGGATTATTTTAAAGTGCATCCGACGGATAAACTGTCAACTTGCAATGACTGCAAAAAGTTGGTTTTGGGGGAGAAACCGAGATGTCTTACTTTTAATACGAGCAATTTGATCTCCCACCTCTTCAAGAATCCTAAGGAGATACACGATGAATACAAGCGGAAGATGGATGAAAAGCAAACACCGAATAAAAAGTAGTAAGCAGTTGTCGCTTAAAGACTCCGCGCCAAGAAAAAACAAAAATACAACTGTGACCAACTCCAGCAGTTGTGCGGGTTCCAAGGACCACCAAGGAATGACATTATGGCGAGCAAGGTTAGACTTCTTTACTTCAAAGAATAAATGTCTCTTGCCGGGTTGCTTTTCAGCCTTGCCGTCCGCTGCTCGCTCTGCCGCTCCAGCTTTTCAACTTCTTGCGTCGTCTTCTTCCTTGGGCTCGCCGTCTCTCTCGCTCTGCATCCGCTTCTCTCTTGCTCCGTCTCTTCTCTCCGTCTCCTTCTCCCACGTTCACGGCTGCCGCCCTTTTATACAGTGCGAGACGATTATTTGATTGTGCCCAGCTGGGCGATCCACGCACATTATAATGTTTTCGGCGTCGATCCCTGCTCCGCCACGCCTCCTCGTCACCATCTTGGAGCGGGCTCAGGTGAGTTCTGGGTATTTGTTCTGTTGTGTTACGGTGCGGATGTTCTCCCGAAATGTGTTTGTCATTCTTTTTTGGTGTGGGTTCACAGCGTGGCGCGTATTTGCAACAGTGTTAAAGTTAAACAACAAAAACCAACCCTAAAGCGATAAAAAACAAACAACGTTTGAATTGGTCCAGGTTATCGGGGACTTTATTACTGACGGACTGCAGCCAGGCACGTAAGAAAACCCTTGTCTCCTTGGCAACGTTTCTGTCGCTTTCACTCTTTAGTTGCTTTTCCACTATCGCAGGGGTATTTTGGAGCCAAATAACAAAAATCGACTCTGGTGGTAGCGTGGGTGTATATTGTAGCCCGGAAGAGTTAGTGCTGCAAGTAGTTCTGGGGTATTTGTTCTGTTGTGTTACGGTGCGGATGTTCTCCCGAAACGTGTTTGTCATTCTTGTTTGGTGTGGGTTCACAGTGTGGCGTGTATTTGCAACAGTGTTAAAGTTAAACAACAAAAACCAACCCTAAAGCGATAAAAAACAAATAACGTTTGAATTGGTCCAGGTTATCGGGGACTTTATTACTGACGGACTGCAGCCAGGCACGTAAGAAAACCCTTGTCTCCTTGGCAACGTTTCTGTTGCTTTCACTCTTTAGCTGCTTTTCCACTATCGCAGGGGTATTTTGGAGCCAAATAACAAAAATCGACTCTGGTGGTAGCGTGGGTGTATATTGTAGCCCGGAAGAGTTAGTGCTGCAAGGAGTTCTGGGGTATTTGTTCTGGTGTGTTACGGTGTGGATGTTCTCCCGAAATGTGTTTGTCATTCTTGTTTGGTGTGGGTTCACAGCGTGGCGCGTATTTGCAACAGTGTTAAAGTTAAACAACAAAAACCAACCCTAAAGCGATAAAAAACATATAACTTTTGAATTGGTCCAGGTTATCGGGGACTTTATTACTGACGGACTGCAGCCAGGCACGTAAGAAAACCCTTGTCTCCTTGGCAACGTTTCTGTCGCTTTCACTCTTTAGCTGCTTTTCCACTATCGCAGGGGTATTTTGGAGCCAATTAACAAAAATCGGCTCTGTCTGGGGGGGGGGCGGGGTTTGGTGGTAGCGTGGATGTATGTTGTAACCCGGAAGAGTTAGTGCTGCAAGGAGTTCTGGGTATTTGTTCTGTTGTGTTACGGTGCGGATGTTCTCCCGAAATGTGTTTGTCATTCTTGTTTGGTGTGGGTTCACAGTGTTGCGCGTATTTGCAACAGTGTTAAAGTTAAACAACAAAAAACAACCCTAAAGCGATAAAAAACAAACAACGTTTGAATTGGTCCGGGTTATCGGGGACTTTATTACTGACGGACTGCAGCCAGGCACGTAAGAAAACCCTTGTCTCCATGGCAACGTTTCTGTCGTTTTCACTCTTTAGGTGCTTTTCCACTATCGCAGGGGTATTTTGGAGCCAAATAACAAAAATCGGCTCTGGTGGTAGCGTGGGTGTATATTGTAGCCCGGAAGAGTTAGTGCTGCAAGGAGTTCTGGGTATTTGTTCTGTTGTGTTACGGTGCGGATGTTCTCCCGAAACGCGTTTGTCATTCTTGTTTGGTGTGGGTTCACAGCGTGGCGCGTATTTGCAACAGTGTTAAAGTTGTTTATACAGCCACCCTCAGTGTGACCTGCATGGCTGTTGACCAAGTATGTCTTGCATTCACAAGCCGCATGTATAATGTGACATGGCCGGCAAGCTGCTTGTATGGAGGGAAAGCGGACGTGACGACAGGTTGTAGAGAACGCTAAAGGCACGCCCCCAATATTGTTCTCCGGGTGGAAATCGGGAGAAATTCGGGAGAATGGTTGCCCCGGGGAGGTTCTCAGGAGGGGCACTGAACTTTGGGAGTCTCCCGGTAAAATCAGGAGGGTTGGCAAGTGAATGCGGTGTAAACAGGCGGGCCTGCTCTAATGTTAATTTGATATTGCTTCAAGGGCCAAATCAAATCACATGGGCCAGAGTTTGACACCCATGGTTTAATGCATCACAACAAAATGAGGCATAATGATGTGCTAATTCCACGACTGTATATATTGGTTGATATCGGAATCGGTAATTAAGAGTTGGACAATATCGTCAAAAAAAGCCATTATCGGACATCTCTATCCGTGACAGGTGCTGGAGGAAATGATCCGGGCCATCGACGCGGACAACAGCGGCACGGTCACGCTGGACGAGTGGCTGAAGGGAGGCATGAACAACGTGCCCCTGCTCGTTCTGCTCGGACTGAAGGTGACGCCCGGACATTGCGTAACGACGACCTGCGGTAACTTCCTCCCGCTCACTCCGCAGGTGCCGGAGAAGGACGGGCAGCACATCTGGAGATTGAAGAACTTCACAAAACCGGCGTACTGCTGCGTGTGCGAGAACATGCTCCTGGGACTCAGGAAGCAGGGCCTCAGCTGCAACTGTGAGTCCTCAAAAACCTGGGTTCTGGGCTACTTAGACTTGGACTTCCAATTTGAACTTTACAGTACAGATAGAAATTAATTTCCGTTATATTACATTCGCTCGTTGTAGTGTAGGATACAAGGGCAATAAGGTGCAGATATAAATAAATAGATTTCTTTACAGATAAATTAGGGCTGGGCGATATTGCTTTTTTTAATACCTCGATATTTTTAGGCCATGTCACGATACACGATATATATCTCCATATTTTGCCTTAGGTTTGAATGAACTCCGGCTTATTAGTGATTCCCAAAGCCCAGAAAAAGTCTGCGGGCTATAGAGTGTTTTCCGTTCGGGCTCCAGTACTCTGGAATGCCCTCCCGGTAACAGTTCGAGATGCCACCTCAGTAGAAGCATTTAAGTCTCACCTTAAAACTCATCTGTATACTCTAGCCTTTAAATAGACTCCCTTTTTAGACCAGTTGATCTGCCGTTTCTTTTCTTTTTCTTCTATGTCCCACTCTCCCTTGTGGAGGGGGTCCGGTCCGATCCGGTGGCCATGTACCGCTTGCCTGTGTATCGGCTGGGGACATCTCTGCGCTGCTGATCCGCCTCCGCTTGGGATGGTTTCCTGCTGGCTCCGCTGTGAACGGGACTCCCGCTGCTGTGTTGGATCCGCTTTGGACTGGACTCTCGCGACTGTGGTGGATCCATTATGGATTGAACTTTCACAGTATCATGTTAGACCCGCTCGACATCCATTGCTTTCCTCCTCTCCAAGGTTCTCATAGTCATCATTGTCACCGACGTCCCACTGCGTGTGAGTTTTCCTTGCCCTTATGTGGGCCTACCGAGGATGTGGTAGTGGTTTGTGCAGCCCTTTGAGACACTAGTGATTTAGGGCTATATAAGTAAACATTGATTGATTGATTGATACATATAATCACAGCAGTATGATGATTCTATGTGTCTACATCAGGGGTCTCAAACACGCGGACTTGGCCTGCGAGACGTCATTTTGCGTCCCGCACGTTAATATGCGGCGGCGTAATAATATAAACGTACAATTGAAGTTAAAAAGCGGGTTTGGAGCAATCACTGCTGCTCACACGGTCACTAAGGTGGCCACTATGTTTAACACGTCAACATAATGTGTTTTATATTCATCCATGAGAGCATTTTTGTTGTAAATTGTGAGGCGTGTCTGTTAAAATCATGGTTGTCTTTTTTTTTTTAACAATAGCATGTATTGTCTTTGTGTGGTGATGTAAATGAGGTGTGGTTGTATTGTATATTAAGTATGTGTCCATGACTTTTCTTCATTTGATGACATGCAATGGTATGATTTTATTGTCATGATTTTTGTATCCTTTTAATTCAGGTAGCCAGGGACTGCAGATGGAAATGAGCTATTTAGCTATAATCTGGTACAGAACATATCTGTCTTTGAGCTTAATGTTTCTGTGCATTGTCCCTTCAAATAAAAACTAAACTATAATAGGAACATTTTATGTTAGAGCGGCCCGCGAGTTTTACATTAACGGCACTTGACAGCGTCACACTTGCCAACCTTACCGATTTTTCCAGGAGACTAGCTAATTAGGGCGTGCCGCGATGGCGCTGCCTTCAGCGTCCTTTACGACCTGTACTAATAGCGTGCCAGCTCAGCACGAGTGAATGCAAGGCATACTTGGTCAACAGCCATACAGGTCACACTGAGGGTGGCCGTATAAACAACTTTAACACTGTTACAAATACTGTATGTGCCACACTGTGAACCCACACCAAACAAGAATGACAAACACATTTCAGGGAACCCAGAAACCCTTGCAGCACTAACTCTTCTCAGGAAGAGCATGTCCCAAATTCCAAGTTGGTGTTTTGAGGCCTCTTGTGGTGGGTCCTCCTGGTGCCGACAGATCTTCTGGGAGCCCAGTGGTCAGGTTTGAACAAGTCTGTAATTGTAAGTTCACATGCTTTCCAGCAGTCTTCGCTCTTGTCAGTCTCTCGGGCATGTATCTTCTCCTCCCACTCCAACCTCGTATCTCGGCCCGGCTGCTGCTATCAAGGGCGACAGGTGATTAGATAACAAGTCCCAGCTGGGCAATCTACTCCCCTCCCGCTGGCTTCGATGCCGGTCCTTACACACCCGCAGACCACGCCCCCCTCCACAGTCTTGAACTATACAAAATATTTCAATGTTTGACATCTGCACTTTTGAGTGTTATAGGAGTTATTACGGTAATCTACGTCTCAGCAGCTGAGACCAGGAACAAAGCAGAGTGGGCGGGGTTTGTTTTCAGAGCAGCCAGCCAGAAACATGTGTGTCAGAAGCAAATTTTTACAGTGAATTTCTGCATAAAAGTGATAATACATCATATTGTGTTTATTATGCTTTGCATTTTTTGTTTTGTTTTGCTTGTTTGTCAAAGATGTCTACGGATGGTCTGAGACGTAAAAGAGGCGCAACATTCACATGTTAATATTCAGTGTTTTATTGTTCATTAGTAAAATTGCAAATCCCACTTTCTGTTTTTTAACGCACAAATACTCTACGAAAAAGACAATTTTAGTAATATTTTTTCTCTTTTTTGTGTCTGCCCTCAGGCTGCAAGTACACTGTCCACAGTCAGTGTGCCAACAAGAGTCGTGAACCCTGCGCTCAGACTTTTGTCAGCGCCGCACATAAATTTCGGGTGAGAAGACCACCTTTGACACAGACTCACCTGCCAAGTATGTTTTTCCCCACAGGTGTTGGATTATGGCGTTAAAAATATTTTTGCAAATCAGTAATTATAATCCGCATATAATGTGCCGTTGTTGAGTGTCTGTACTGTCTAGAGCAGGGGTGTCCAAACTTTTTCCACTGAGGGCCGCACATGGAAAAAATTAAAGCATTTTTTAAAAGATATTTATCATTTTTAAACCATAACAGGATATATAGATTTATTTATTTTTTTAACTTTAGGGATCCCAAGGACAATAAAGGGGTCTCATTCATTAAAATGTTAAAAATAAGTGGAATTATTATAATTTTTTTATATAACACTTCCAGAAAATCTCTATATCAACTTCAGGTTGATATAAAGTAAAAAAAAAAGAAAAAAAGAAGCCTTTTCTGTCAAAGACAACTTGTTTTTTTTCATAGTAAAACTAAAATATGCCGTATTTAGTAAATAGAGCCCTAAAATATCAATAATATAGGACACCATTGATTTAAATTCATCATTATTTTTAAGTAATCACAGAAAAAAGATTAATTAAATCCCACTAAATATTGTTGGGATCCAAAAGGTCCCCCAGACATAAAGTGATAAATTTTTATTAGTTGTCTTTTTAAAACTTTCAACACTTAATACACATCTATATGATATAGAGATAATAATATCATATTATATAATTATAATAATATTATATATTATAGTATTATAATATTATAAATTATAATATTATGTAATATATAATTATAATATTATATATCAGTATATATAATGTACTGTACATATATTATGTAGGAAATAACATTAGAGGAATTGTTACAACGTGTAAATGGAATAAAACAAACATGTTTACTTGACCCACTTCCTGGGAAACTGATCAAGGAGCTCTTTGTATTATTAGGTCCATCAGTGCTAAATATTATAAACTTATCACTCTCCTCGGGCACTGTTCCCCTAGCATTCAAAAAAGCGGTTATTCATCCTCTTCTTAAAAGACCTAACCTCGATCCTGACCTCATGGTAAACTACCGACCGGTGTCTCACCTTCCCTTTATTTCAAAAATCCTCGAAAAAATTGTTGCGGAGCAGTTGAATGAACACTTAGCGTCTAACAATCTATGTGAAACCTTTCAATCCGGTTTCAGGGCAAATCACTCCACGGAGACAGCCCTCGCAAAAATGACTAATGATCTATTGCTAACGATGGATTCTGATGCGTCATCTATGTTGCTGCTCCTCGATCTTAGCGCTGCTTTCGATACCGTCGATCATAATATTTTATTAGAACGTATCAAAACACGAATTGGTATGTCAGACTTAGCCCTGTCTTGGTTTAACTCTTATCTTACTGATAGGATGCAGTGTGTCTCCCATAACAATGTGATTGATTGATTGATATGTTATATTTTACAACGCTATATTTAGTCTATTTATACCTGCATTGTCCTTTCCATCCTTACACTTTCCATCATTGTAACTGAGCTACTGTGTGGAACAATTTCCCATGTGGATCATTAAAGTTTGTCTAAGTCTTAAGTTACAGGATCAACTTCAGATATATCCGTCCATTTTATGTTCAAACTATTATTTTGTTTGTTTTATGCTCTTTTGTCAGAGAAATCATTGATGTGTTTATGTGGCAACCACACAATAATTGCAATATTTTCCACATACCTTTTTTTAAAGTGAAATATCTGAAGTAACTGGAGCCTTGAATAGGTCAATAATTCATTATAACATTGATTTGTTTAGTTTTTAGTTTTTAGTTTTTAGCAATGGCAAAAAAGAAAAATAAAGCCTGCATGGCAGCTTTGTGTCAACATTGCAACTTTTTCCAGTTAGATTTCACCTCATTCCACTTTTTTAAATGTTTTTATTTTTTTATTTTTGCAATAGCATTTCCAGAATGTGTGACAATTATTTGCGGGCCGCAAATGGTCCCGGGGCTGCACTTTGGACACCCTAGTCCAGAGTAACCGTGTAATACTCTTCCATATCAGTAGGTAGCAGCAGGTGGCTACTTGCTTTGTAGATGTCGGTAACGACGACTATTGTTTGTCGTGATCACAATATGCAGACGACAGCGGGAGGCAGTGTGCAGGTAAAAAAGTATCTAACGCTTAAACCAAAAATAAACAAAAGGCGAGTGCTGCTAAGAAAAGGCTTAGGGATGGCTGTGCAAAATGAAACTAAAACTGAACTGGCTGCAGAGTAAACAAGAACAGAATGCTGGACGACAGCAAATACGGCATGTGGAGCAGACAGCGTCCACAAAGTAGGCACACAATTCAAATAACCAAATACATAGGCAAGAATATAATGAGGCAATTATACTTTTATATTCTCACATTCAATTATGCTTTTTTCGTTTACTGTACTGTACAGTGTATGTTTTTCCATTTCTTATATATGTTTTAAGGCTGTAAAACCCCTAACCCCACACTTTATAAACTTTTCTCAGACAGGCATTAACATTTTCTCACATTTCTCTCATTTAAACACTCTCCAAGTTCAAACCTTTGTGGATTTAAAGAAATAAGTATTAAAGAATGAAACAAAAAATCCAAACCTGTTTTTTAGAGCTGTAGGATTTTTTTTTTTTTACTTAAAAAATAAGCCCGGGTTTTATCATACATAACCAGAGTCACACAATCTTTTTGGGCCTTAAATCCTGCGCTTTTTTGCTTCGTCCTGCATTGTAAAGGTTCCAGAGGGCATTAGTTTCCAAAATAAGCCTGTCTCATCCATATTAAAAACTTGTTCAGGATTATATCCCCCACCACAGTATACATTCTGCACCGTACAGGACACATGGCATGAAGAAGATTGCTTGATAAAGGTGTACAGTCCCTTCGCGAAATCAGGACGTGGGCCACAATGCGCATCCATACGCTGTAAAAAAATTTAAAAAAAGCATGCGACACTAAAAAAATTACACACTAAAAAAATCTGTGTAAAGTGAACCTTGTTGTTTTGTGGCAATTTTAACTTTGAGTTTATTTGGAACATGCAAGCATACAACATGATACATCACAATTTCCAGTTTCGCTTTTCAACATGTTTGAAAAGGAATAGAAAGAAGCAGAGCTTGTTTAATCCCACCCCCTTTCTTTTAAATAACAGTTGCCAAAACTTTTGTTCACTTCTTGTTCTCAATTTATTCACAATATACTCCACAAGTAATCACAATAAAAATAAATAAATAAATAATTCTCAGTGAAGCAATTTCATATGGTGAGATTAGTAAGATCATTTTGAAAAAATTAACGGATGGATGAAATAAATTCAAAATGTTTATCATGGTTCTTCTTTGTACTTTGTAAACACTTTAAGTTTGAAGAGTCTCTTGAATTGGATTATATTAGTACATTGTTTGATTTATTTGCTTAATCCATTTCATAATTTATTTCCACATACACTTTAAGAATTGTTTTAGTTAGATTGTAAACTGTTGACCACAGCATCAGTTGCAGTGTGGATTGGCGCTTTCCATTATTTTCAGCAGACTGCATTGCAAATTGATTAATCCCTCCTCTTCCAGGGAAGGGGCCATATGAATCCCTCCCCCTACTCTATGACAAATCCTTTCCTTGGCATACTAAATAAGAAAACCAGTTTTGGAAGGTTTCTGAAAATGTGGCATGCAAAACAATTCAGGTTTTAATCGGATGAAAGGCATGAATTTCCTTCAGCTTGACCTCTGTTGAGCTTTTCTTTCATTCTCAGGTGCCGTCCCACGACTGGGTCCGAACCGACCGCAGCGCCTCCAAGTGTCAAGTTTGCCAAAAGAAGATTCAAACTTTAACCGGGCGGCGTTGTGCGTGGTGTCATGAAATAGTGAGAACGACGCGTCAGCGTTTTTTGGAAGAAAGAATGACAAATTGTGCTCACGCAACCTCGCTTTTCCCCTTTAAGCGCCATGAAGAGTGCGTCTTCACCGGGTTGTCCACCTGCGAACTTGGACCCCTCAAAGATCACATACTCCCTCCTTGGGCCATATTCGCAGACACCAAGGTAAAACACTATTTGGTGCTGCTTTTTATGGACGCATAATTACTGTACTTTCTGGGCTATGGAGCGCATTGTTACTTTAGCCTCACCTACCAAATTTGGGAAGAAAAAATATTTTTGCATACCATATATAGGCTGTGTATTTATTAGGGCTGGGCAACGATTAAACATTTTAATCGAAGTTAATCGCACTATTTCTCCGATTAATCGCGATTAACTACATTGTATACACAAAGCCCAATAATGAATTCAAAAGTAGTGTGTAGTGCACCTTTATTGGAATATTCTCCCACATGAACAAAAGCGCCAAAACATTTGTTGTGCAAACACAATTTAAATCAGTCCTTGTTAAACAGTAGCAGTTAAATAGCATATTTGATGAAAATCAACTCCAAAAATGTAAATACAAACATTTAAGCTTATTGCCACTGCCAGGGTATTTAAGTTATCCTGTTTGTTATGGAAAATAAATATAATCTACATACAAATCTCTGAGCCACAATCATAACATCTGAACAGGCAATTTCTGAGGTAACAGCAGAAAC
>NC_084626.1:52472779-52502779 GCF_033978795.1 Nerophis ophidion
AAGTGTTGTAATGAAGGCAACACATAATGAAAGTGTCTATATTAGCCTACTATCAAAATGACTTTAAAAGTCTTATATAAGTGTTATAATGAAGGCAACAAATGATGAAAGTGTCTATATTAGCCTACTATCAAAAAGACTTTAACAGTCTTATATAAGTGTTATAATGAAGACAACACTTGATGTAAGTGTCTAAACCAGCCTACTATCAAAATGACTTTAAAAGTCTTATATAAGTGTTATAATGAAGGCAACACATGATGTAAGTGTCTATATTAGCCTACTATCAAAATGACTTTAAAAGTCTTAAATAAGTGTTATAATGAATGCAGCGTATGATGTGTCCATATTAATTATATTAGCCTACTATCAAAATTAGCGAGGATGAAAGATTTGTGGATGATGATATTGATAGCGAAGGACTAGAAAAAAAAAAGAAAGAAAAAAAAGAAAGTAAAAAAAAAGGCGATTGCATTGGGACGGATTCAGATGTTTTTAGACACATTTACTAGGATAATTCTGGGGAATCCCTTATCTTTCTATTGTGTTGCTAGTGTTTTAGTGAGATTAAATAGTACCTGATAGTCGGAGGGGTGTGGCCACGGGTGTCTTGAGGCCAGTCTTTGAGGGAAGTTGACGGCAGCTGCATGGACGACGCAAGCTCAGCTGATCTCCGGTAAGAGGCGACTTTTTACCACAATTTTCTCACCGAAACCTGCCAGTTGACAAGTGGTCGGGAACCATGTTGGCTTGACCGCTCTGATCCATAGTAAAGCTTCACCTCTGGGAATTTTAAACAAGGAATCACCGTGTGTTTGTGTGGCTAAAGGCTAAAGCTTCCCAACTCCATCTTTCTACTTTGACGTCTCCATTATTAATTGAAAAAATTGCAAAAGATTCAGCAACACAGATGTCTAGAATACTGAGTAATTGCGCGATGAAAAGAGACAATGTTTAGCCGCTGGTGGTGCTGCACTAATATGTCCTCTACAGTCCAAGACGTCACACACACGTCATCATTCCGCGACGTTTTCAACAAGAAAGTCAGCGGGAAATTTAAAATTGCAATTTAGTAAACTAAAAAGGCCGTATTGGCATGTGTTGAAATGTTAATATTTCATCATTGATATATAAACTATCAGACTGCGTGGTCGCTAGTAGTGGCTTTCAGTAGGACTTTAAAGGAGCCATATGTACAAAATTGGCCAGAAATGGTAGTACAATCACGGTCCATATTCTGTAGCCCCCTCTCCCTGACTGAGGTTGCCAGACACGCAGCCGAATCCAGCTGGATGGACTGGTCTACTACAAGGAGAGGGAAGTATCGGCTTCCCTGCTTAGGCTGCTGCCCCCGCGACCCGACCTCGGATAAGCGAAAGAAAATGGATGGATGGATGTTTAAAAAAAGCGTGCGCACTCTACAGTGCATCGGAATGTATGGATTTGAGAGTGCACCATTTTTTTGGCAGGAAATCCAAGCAGGTCTTCTTAATACATGAGGCCCCTGCTGCATTGTCATGCATTTATGAGCATCGTAATGACATTTTTGGATTATTTGCGTGTCTTCTACAGAGTTCTCAGCATGTTTCAGTACCTGCTGAACCCGCGCCAAGTCTACAACCTATCAGACGGCGGCCCCGCCCCAGGGTAAACGGCATCCTAGCTCGCCTATAAGATGCACGTTTGATTCTCTATTAACAAGAACTGGTGTTATTTTAGGTTACGCTTCTTCCGTAATCTCCGTGACTTCAGGATCCTGGCATGCGGGGGAGACGGCACGGTCGGGTGGCTCCTGGATGCCATAGGTAGCACTTTTGGAGAAGAATCGGGGCCCCCACACGTTTAACTCTGCGCCGTGCCTTTCCAGACAAAGCGGACCTGCCGGTGCCCCCTCAGGTGGCTATCCTGCCCTTGGGCACGGGGAACGACTTGGCTCGCTGTCTGCGCTGGGGAGGAGGTAAGAGAACGCCGCACAGGCAAGCGGGCGGGTAGCCTCCCACTAACGATGCTCAATGCTCCTCGGCGGAAGGCTACGAAGGCTCGGACCTGAGCGAGGTCCTGAAGAACATCGAGGGAAGTGAGCTGATCCACATGGACCGCTGGAACATCGAGGTGATCCAGAGTGATGCCAAAGATAGCGGAGACCCCGTCCCCACCCGGATCATCAACAACTACTTCTCAATAGGGGTGGTGAGTTGGTACCATGAGACCTCGGTGCACACGCATGCGTCCATCGACACGTGAACATGTTGGCTGTGCAGGATGCTGCCATTGCCCATCGCTTTCATTCCATGAGAGAGAAACAACCTCACAAGTTCAACAGCAGGTGAAAATGGAACACAACAAAACCTGATCAAATATATACATATACTGTGTATATATATATATATATATACATACATACATACATACATACATACATACATACATACATACATACATACATACATACATACATACATACATACATACATACATACATACATACATACATACATGTATGTATGTATGTATATTTATTAATATACATACATACATGTATGTATGTATATTTATTAATATGTATGTATTTACCTTATATATATTAATATTTATGTATGTATATACAGTATGTATATGTATAAATATATATATATGTATGTATGTATATTGTATATATATTTGAGTATATATAAATGTGTGTGTATATATATATATATGTTTATATATATATACATATACATACATACATACATGTATGTATGTACTGTATATATATATATATATTAATATGTATTTATGTATATACAGTATATTAATATTTATGTATGTATTTATGTATATACAGTATATGTATCTGTATATATGTATAAATATATATATGTATGTGTATATACAGTATGTATATTATTGTATATATATGTGAGTATATATAAATGTGTGTGTGTGTATATATAAATATATATATATTTATATATATATATATATGTGTGTGTGTGTATATATGTAAATTTTTTTTTATTTTCCTCTCGGGGTTTAATAAAGTATGTCTGATTCTGTGTGTATATGTATATTTATATATATATATATATATATATATATGTACGTATATATGCATGTATATACTGTATGTATGTGTATATATGTATGTATGTAAATATGTATGTTCATATATACTTTTTATATATATATATATGTATGTATGTATGTAAATATGTATGTTCATATATACTTTTTATATATATATATATATATATATATGTATGTATGTATGTATGTAAATATACACGTATGTATGTATACAAATATGTAAATATATACTTAATAGGTATATATGTTTATGTATATATATATATATATATATATATATATATATATATGTGTGTGTGTGTGTGTGTGTGTGTGTGTGTACTTTTTTTAAATGTGCTGCAGGCCATTATAAAAATAGTTGCAAATAGCTTCTAAGTGTTTGTTTTGAGGTTATGTTTTCACCAGAGTTTGTGTGTTTGTCAACAACGGAACTCAAACAGACTGAGTTTGATGACATTTTCAGGGAATCTCCCCCCCAAAAAAAAGTTTTTCATACCTGTTGGGACCATGCACTTTCTGCTTCCAGCCTTCCACGCTGGGCAGAGGATTCTGCCAGATGTTGTTTATTTTCAGACTCTAAAGCGCCAGAAAAAAACTACCCTCACCAAGTTTTCGTCAGATACCGTCACAGTATTACTGGGAAAACTTGAAACCTAAGTAGCGTGGTCTCTACAACACTGTCACACTAATATCCTCTGATGTTTTCAAGAATAAAAAACAAGCTGTGGTACTTGGAGATGGCCTCGACCGAGACCATCAACTTGTCGTACAAGAAGCTCGCCGACTGTCTGACAATTGAGGTGAACCTCCCTTTGACCTTTCCCTGTCTAAGAGGCTTGGTGTGTGATCCTGATCCCTGTTCAACCCCCTCCCCACAGTGCAGTGGCAAACCTCTGGACCTGAGCAGCGTCTCCATAGCGGGCATCGCTGTGGTCAACATACCCAGCATATACGGCGGCACCAACCTGTGGGGCCAGTCCAAGAAGCCTGGCGAGCCAGCAGATGTGACGCAGCATGACACCATCACCGACCCGGTGGTTCTGAAAACCACGCTTCAAGGTAAGGGTTTTTTTTTTTTGTGTCCTCGGTTTCCTGCACAATTTCCGAGCAAGATCTCTGTCCAGATATGACCGACAAGCGTCTGGAGGTGCTCGGTCTGGAAGGGGTGATCGAGTTGGGTCAGATCTACGCTGGACTGAAGAGCGCCGGGCACAGGCTGGCGCAGACTGCCCAAGTAACCATCAGGTTGTGAGCCTTTGCCTCCCTCAAAACACAACATATTTATACAAAATAACAATACGAAAATGACATTTTGGCTCCCCCTCCCGTATAGGACTTCGAAATCATTGCCCATGCAAGTTGACGGGGAGCCTTGGATGCAGCCTCCTTGTACAGTAAGTTTTAGTCTTCGTCTAATGAGAGAATGTAGTATATCCTTTAGACCAGTGTTTCGTTACCGGAAGGCTAGGCCGCCCAAAAAAAAAAGTGTTCGTCAGCTGTGGTCTGTATCAGTTGTAATACACTGTTCCACCACTTGTGGCAGTAATGAAAATATGAAACGAAAGAAGTCTGGAGATTAAAAAAAAAGAGAAGAAAAAAAGACTATCCCAACTTTATCTCTTTGTTTTAATCTCAGACTTTTTTTAATTGAACAAACATCCGTCAGGTTCAGTAACTTATGACATTAACAAAATATGTCAAAGAAAAATAACAAAAGGAAATACAAATAGAGTATTAAAAATAACAATAAACAATAACAATAAACAAGATGATAAAATATAAAATTCAAAAAGACAAAAAAGGGCTAATTTTTTCCCCCACACACATTTTTTAATTGAAAAAACATTTCTGGAAATAAAGTATTTTTTTTTGTTTTGTTATTTTTTTGTTTTCACATGTTTATTTTTATTTTTTATTTTTTAATTGAACAAACATATCCACAATGTAGATATGTAGGCACTTGCAACATATTCAACAATCTGACACATCCATTAGGTTGAGCAAATTATGACATTAAGGAAACATGTCAAGGAAATAAAATATAAGCACATACAAATAAGAGTATTTAAAATAACAATAAACAATAATAATAAACAAGATAATACAATATAAAATTAAAAAAGACAAAAAAAGGGCTAATTTAAATCACTTATTTTGTTTTATTTTTATATTTTTTACTGTTTTCAACAGTCTTGAGCTAAAGGCCTAGAAGTTGGTTAAGCGCTAAAATTAGGACCAAAGTGTTTAAGCCGTATTTCCATTTGCATTTTTTTTAATTGATAATTTAAGAAACATCAATATTATCAGTATTCATTTAGTTACAATTTATTTATCTTAACACTGCAAAATTGTATGCCGATGTATTTCCCACCAGTTTTTATGACTCCCTTCTTTTGCAGTATATTTGGTTAGTACTTATTATCCTAATCAGCCTGACCCGAGTCTAAGGTTTACAATACCGTCCAAAAGTTTGGGCACACCTTCTCATTCAATTGGGTTTTCTTTATTTTCTCAACTATTTACATTGTAGATTGTCACTAAAGACATCAAAACTATGAATGCACACATGTGGAGTTATGTAAAAATAACATGTTTTATATCGTAGTTTGTTCAAAATAAAGTGAAGTGAATTATATTTATATAGCGCTTTTCTCTAGCGACTCAAAGCGCTTTACATAGTGAAACCCAATATCTAAGTTACATTTAAAGCAGTGTGGGTGGCACTGGGAGCAGGTGGGTAAAGTGTCTTGCCCAAGGACACAACGGCAGTGACTAAGATGGCGGAAGTGGGAATCGAACCTGCAACCCCCAACTTGCTGGCACGGCCACTCTACCAACTGAGCTATACCACCAAACTAGCCACTCATTGCTCGGATTACTGCTTTGCACACCCTTGAACTGCAAGTTGACAAAGTATCGCCCACTACCTTGAGGCAGAGGTATTTGCTGCCTCAAGACCGGCCTTTTTCCACGTGGCAACAAACATACGCCCCCTCGCATGCACATGCTCAATACACACTGTGTGTAGCCGTGGAGGCACCGCCTGTGTCTGCCTCACTTCTCATCTGCTGCATTGTTTTGATCAGGAAACATGGAATTTCTGCGATTTTGACCATGAAAATGATCAACATATACAGGAACCACACCAAAATCACATAGAAAGCATAAAACAAAAGAGAAATAGTAAAACTTATTTTATTTTATTACTTTGTTTTGGAACATCTCATGGTTAAGCCACCTGGTGACAGGTGAGGCACTAGCCTCACCTGCCTCCCCTGACAGCACCTCACTGGTTCATTCATAGTTTTGATGCCTTCAGTGACAATTGAATGAGAAAGCGGGTCATAACTTTCGGCCTGTACTGTATATCCATCCATTTTTTTTACTGCTTGTCCCATTTGGGGTCGCGGGTGTTGCCGGAGCCTATCTCAGCTGCATATGTTCAATAAATAATCCTATTTGTGATCATATCATTGGACAAGGTTTATCTTGTTCAACTGTAAGTATGTCAGCTCAATTTCAAGTTTCAAGTTTTTCAAGTTTATTGTTCTTCGGCCAATGGTCAACAAAGCAAAAAAAACAGTTGTACATTCATAGATTGAAAATAAAAAATGTTACAGACCGAAAGGGTTTAGGCTGAAGTTAAACACTTATTGCGCCTAACCCTATAAACAAATTCAAGTACAAAATAAACTTCCGAAAGTTATAAAAAGTCCTTTGCACAACATATTATAAATACACATTTTAAACAACATTATAAACAACATCATAAACATGAACGTAGTTCAATTTTATACACAGTACAGGCATGTGAAATATCCCTGTGTACATATAGACCTTTGCACTAATTATATATACAATATATACAAACAATTGTACTTCTATTATTATTTATATCTCATGTTTAATTTTTAATTAACATTAATCATAGTATTAACAACAATGTTAATTCAAGAGTGATATATTTTTTCAAGACATTGGTCTTAAAGTGTTTTTTAATTTAAGAGTAAGTTGAATAAGTCAGTGTTGATATTTGGAGTGGAAAAGTCACACTCCTGCTGCACAAAGGACAGAGTTGCATTTATTTCATTAACCAGCAGGAGGCGCCCTATCTCATTTAAAGCGAAAACCTCACTCCAAGAAATTATCTGAAAAATCATCGCTTTCTGCTCTTGGGAATTCCTGGAAGAGATAATATTTAGTGCAAGAACAAGTTTTGTCATCCCCACAGACCTGCCCACTCTGCTTTTATTCTTCCGTTCCAGATCCACATTACTCACAAGAACCAGGCCAACATGTTAATGGCTCCACCAGAAAAGTCTTTTGGCTTCTTTCAGGTGTAGAACAACATTTCCCCCCAATAATCTGTCAATGGCAGAATGTGCTGTTGTCGCTGAGGAATGAATGCATGAATGCTGCTTGCATGCTGGCTGAGTGGAGGAGTGAAGATGGATGCTGGGGTTGAATGCTTTTCAAATAAAGTGATGGCCGGCACTACCAGTGTTGTCTTAATCTTTTTTATTTAGTCTTTTGACTCTTAATAGGCGTGTTGACAAACATTGACTATTATATGACTTCCTGCTGTTAATATTGTATGCATTAGGGATGCAGGCCTCCAATTTGTACTTTTTAAGGTCCAGGCAAGTGTTGCCTTAAAGCAGAGGTCGGGAACCTTTTTAGCTGAGAGTCATACAAGCCAAATGTTTTAAAAAGTATTTCCGTGAGAGCCATATAATATTTTTTTGTAAGACTGAATACAACTAAATGTGTGCACTTTTAAGTAAGACCAACATTTTTAGAGTATAATAAGTATTCTTTTTAATAACATTGTTATTCTGAAGCTAACCAACAATAAATAAAATACTTCTTACTATTAATGCGACTTCTTGAACAGGTGCGGCAGAAACTGGATGGACGGATTAAAATCAATCAATCAATCAATGTTTACTTATATAGCCCTAAATCACTAGTGTCTCAAAGGGCTGCACAAACCACTACGACATCCTCGGTAGGCCCACATAAGGGCAAGGAAAACTCACACCCAGTGGGACGTCGGTGACAATGATGACTATGAGAACCTTGGAGAGGAGGAAAGCAATGGATGTCGAGCGGGTCTAACATGATACTGTGAAAGTTCAATCCATAATGGATCCAACACAGTCGCGAGAGTCCAGTCCAAAGCGGATCCAACACAGCAGCGAGAGTCCCGTTCACAGCGGAGCCAGCAGGAAACCATCCCAAGCGGAGGCGGATCAGCAGCGCAGAGATGTCCCCAGCCGATACACAGGCAAGCAGTACATGGCCACCGGATCGGACCGGACCCCCTCCACAAGGGAGAGTGGGACATAGAAGAAAAAGAAAAGAAGCGGCAGATCAACTGGTCTAAAAAGGGAGTCTATTTAAAGGCTAGAGTATACAAATGAGTTTTAAGGTGAGACTTAAATGCTTAATGCATGAGAATGTTTTATATTTTGAACGTTATTTTTGACACTGTGGTTACCAGCGGAATTATTCATTACTTATCGTGTTAAGCAATGTCAGCTAAGATTTATCCGAGAGCCAGATGCAGTCATCAAAAGAGCCACATCTGGCTCTAGAGCCATAGGTTCCCTACCCCTGGATTAAAGGAAAGCTCATATTTTAGGGCACCAAGGCAAAAATTATTTTCTTTTGAGGCAGGGGCTCCAAAGCATTGTTTGTTTTATTCCCTTTTTTTTAAAGCTTGCAATGTAAACCTAAGTTAATATATTGCAGAATGTATCCGAATTAGCAAAAACAAAATGTAATAATTTGTTCCTTCATTCATTTCAGGCATTTTTTTTTATTTTATTTGATAAAAATCCCCTGATAAGTTAAATTATTTTGCCAACTGACAGACTGACAACAATTGCATGACCTCCTTTAAAAATAGACATTTTTATGGGTTTTTATGGCTCTTATTGTTTCTTTTTTTTTTTTTTTGCCATTTGCGGGTGTATTGAAAAGTACTAAACTGAAAAAATATGCAATATTTTCCCTAAGCAATATGTTTCAAAGTGGAATACAATAGATGGATAGTACTTTATTGATTCCTTCAGGAAAATTAAAAATTTTACAATACAATAGGAGCCTTCAATGATTTTGCCTCATTGGTATTTTGTTAAGCAAATGGCAGTTAAAAAAACACGAAAAACATTAAAATTCTCAGGGACCCAAAGGGCCCCCATACCTAAAAGTGTAAAGAATAAGTCATACATAATTTTATAGATTTTTTTTTCATTTTTACTTTAACTTCTTATATGTATAGATAAACTTCAGATTTATAAGTATTTTTTTGTTGTATTTTTTAAAGGGGAACATTATCGGGCTTCACGGTGGCAGAGGGGTTAGTGCGTCTGCCTCACAATACGAAGGTCCTGCAGTCCTGGGTTCAAATCCAGGCTCGGGATCTTTCTGTGTGGAGTTTGCATGTTCTCCCCGTGACTGCGTGGGTTCCCTCCGGGTACTCCGGCTTCCTCCCACTTCCAAAGACTTGCACCTGGGGATAGGTTGATTGGCAACACTAAATGGTCCCTAGTGTGTGAATGTTGTCTGTCTATGTTGGTCCTGTGATGAGGTGGCGACTTGTCCAGGGTGTACCCCGCCTTCCGCCCGATTGTAGCTGAGATAGGCGCCAGCGCCCCGCGCGACCCCGAACGGGAATAAGCGGCAGAAAATGGATGGATGGACATTATCAGCAGACCTATGTAAGCGTCAATATATACCTTGATGGTGCAGAAAAAAGACCATCTATTTTTTTAACCGATTTCCGAACTCTAAATGGGTGAATTTTGGCGAATTAAACACCTTTCTGTTTATCGCGCTGGAGGCGATGACGTCAGAATGTGACGTCGCCGAGGTAACACACCCACCATTTTCATTTTCTACACATTACACACACGGGTCTCAGCTCTGTTATTTTCCGTTTTTTCGACTATTTTTTGGAACCTTGGAGACATCATGCCTGGTGGGTGTGTTGTCGGAGGGTGTAACAACACTAACAGGGAGGGATTCAAGTTGCACCACTGGCCCGAAGATGCCAACGTGTCTGCCACCAGACCCCCATTGAATGTACCAGAGTGTCTGCCACCAGACCCCCATTGAATGTACCAGAGTGTCTGCCGCCAGACCACCATTGAATGTACCAAAGTGTCTGCCGCCAGCCCCCCATTGAATGTACCAAAGTGTCTGCCGCCAGACCCCCATTGAATGTACCAGAGTGTCTGCCGCCAGACCCCCATTGGATGTACCAAAGTGTCTGCCGCCAGACCCCCATTGAATGTACCAAAGTGTCTGCCGCCAGACCCCCATTGAATGTACCAAAGTGTCTGCCGCCAGACCCCCATTGAATGTACCAAAGTGTCTGCCGCCAGACCCCCATTGAATGTACCAAAGTGTCTGCCGCCAGACCCCCATTGAATGTACCAAAGTGTCTGCCGCCAGACCCCCATTGAATGTACCAGAGTGTCTCCACATTTTAACCGGCGATGCTAAGACAGACATGGCACAGAGATGTATGGATAACCTGCAGATGCATTTGGTGAGTTTCGTTGTTGACTTATGTGCTAATCAGACATATTTGGTTGCGGCGTGACTGCCAGCTAATCGATGCTAACATGCAATGCTAATCGATGCTAACATGCTACGCTAATCGATGCTAACATGCTATTCACCGGCGATGGCAGACATGGCACAGAGATGTATGGATAACCTGCAGATGCATTTGCAATGATAAAGTCAACGAAATCACAAAGGTGAGTTTTGTTGATGTTGACTTATGTGCTAATCAGACATATTTGGTCGCGGTGTGACTGCCAGCTAATCGATGCTAACATGCTATTTACTGGCGGTGCTAAAGCAGACATGGCACAGAAATGTATGGATAACCTGTAGATGCATTTGCAACTATATTACGTTTCCTTCCACCCACATTTAATGCGAAACAAACACTTACCAATCGACGGATTTAAGTTGCTCCAGTGTCACAAAATGCGAAAGTCCTGATCGTTTGGTCCGCACATTTTACCGGCGATGCTAACGCAGCTATTCGGCCATGCTATGGCTATGAATAGCGTCAATAGCTATTCGCTCAATAGCTTCAGTTTCTTCTTCAATATTTTCATACTCCAACCATCTGTTTCAATACATGCGTAAACTGTTGAATCGCTTAAGTCGCTGAAATCCGAGTTTGAATCCGAGCTAATGTCGCTATATCTTGCTGTGGTATTCCCATTGTTTGTTTACATTGGCAGCACTGTGTGACGTCACAGGGAAATGGCCAGTGTCTTCGCAGAGAGTGAAAATAAGGCACTTTAAAGCTTTATTTAGGGATATTCCGAGACCGGTAAAATTTTGAAAAAAACTTCAAAAAATACAACAAGCCACTGGGAACTGATTTTTATTGTTTTTAACCCTTTTGAAATTGTGATAATGTTCCCCTTTTAAATGTTTTTTGTTTGTTTTATTCCATTTTTGTTGAAGCTTGTAATGTTAATATATTGCAGAAATGATCTTAATTAGCAAATTCATTTAATAGTTGGTTCTTTCATTCATTTCAGGCCTTTTTTTTTTTTTTTAATTTATTTGATAAAAATCTCCTCTTTAGACTGAAAACAATTACATGACCTCCATTAAAAATCGCCATTTTTATGGGGTTTTATGTCTCTTATTGTTTGTTTTTTTTTGAAAAGCACTAAATACTGCTTTACTGCGATTTAGCCATCAAAGAGGAAGGTCAAAAGAATTCCAACACTGAATATTAAAATAATTGAATATAATTCAATGACATTTTTCACAATGTGTCATTTTAGAAAACACAGACACAGGTTTAAATTGTATTTTAATTTTCTCAACACCGATATGATATAAGGTCTTGTTGTTGTGCTACAATAAACACACATAATGTACACTAGTATTTATATTTTAAGTGTTATTAGGCAGCCATAACTGTGAGTCTGTTGGTCCTCCACTAGAGGGCAGTCGTGATACACTCAAATACAACAACATAGCTGTGAGTCTGTTGCTCCTCCACTAGAGGGCAGTCGTGATATACTCAAATACAACAACATAGCTGTGAGTCTGTGACTCCTCCACTAGAGGGCAGTCGTGATAGACTCAAATACAACAACAAAAAGACACACAGCATATTTGAGGTATTTTATAGGCATGTGTTTGCAATAATTCAGTAAATGTATTTATTATGTTTGCGTGAATGGTGAATAAATGCTCACGTTGAAGAAATTTACGTGTTTAAACTTCGCCTCAAGAGGAAAGCAGACACAAGTAATGCTCTCATCAAATATTGACAATATGGACATGACTATTTGTGTGTTGACTATTTAGACAAGTACATACGTGACAACCTTGACTATATATATATATATATATATATATATATATATATATATATATATATATAAGAAATACTTGACTTTCAGTGAATTCTCGCTATATATATATATATATATATATATATATATATTTATTTTATTATATTTATATACATCCATCCATCCATTTTTACCGCTTATTCCCTTTGGGGTCGCGGGGGGCGCTGGTGCCTATCTCAGCTACAATCGGGCGGAAGGCGGTGTACACCTTGGACAAGTCGCCACCTCATCGCAGGGCCATATATATATATATATATATATATATATATATATATATATATATATATATATATATATATATAACACTAATCTACTCATTGTTGAGTTAAGGGTTGAATGACTCCCTTAGTTCTGTTTTCAGCACCCCTGGGTTTGTGTTTTAGTTGCCATGGGTGCTGATTTTTTTCACCTGCCTCTGATTAGTGTTCGGGACGCTCACCTGCTGCCAGAAGGTGAGGTTACAGTGCACTTAACCTTAAAAAAAAAATTATAATATTCTTAGTTGGAGTTTATGCTAAATTTGAGGAAAGCCTGTCAAATAATTCTTGAGATATGGCTTTAACAATATGCAAAGTTAAGACAAAAAATATATATATATATTTAAAAAAACAAAAAAAGACCTGCTGTGACATCAACACATTGCTTTGTTCATGTAAATATTGTTTTTATACCATATTGTGTACAGATTCTAAACTGTAATGCAGTTTTTGTTTGATATTTGTTTGATATTTTGATTGTTGTCAGCTATTTTGGGCCAAAGTGTTCTTTATTTTATTTTATTTTATACTTCCTCCTATAACACAGTATCTACTGAATATTTTGAATGTATAAAACATAATTGTTTAGCAAAATGTACAAATTTTTAAACGTTTTTTCTCCATTTTTTTGTATGTTTCATGGTTTAAATTCAAATTAAAGTATACCAATACTAAAATACTTGTCTCGAATGTTAGGTATATGTATCCATGTCAATTTGTGAGAGGGATTCTGTTTCCAGAATGAATATAAATACATTTAGAAGAAAAAACAGCTGCATATGATTTTCGTAGTTTTTTTTTGTAATTCCTATTTTGTTTACATTTATGGCTCTAAAAACAACCCGTCTGGATATTTTACGGAGAACTTTTAACCTGATGTCCACAGTCTATGCAAAAATGAAAAAAAAAAAAAAAAAAGAGTAGTGCCCAGACGTCGGAACGAAAATCTCTTTCGAGCCACTTTTTCCTGCTTCACCTTATGGCCAACAGCAGGGGTGTCCAAACTTTTTCCACAGAGGCCCGCACACGGAAAAATGTAAACATGCGGGGCTATTTTGATATTTTTCATTTTCAAAACATAACAAAATATATGGATTTTTTTTTTTTAAATAGATAGTACTTTATTGATTCCTTCAGGAGAGTTCCTTTATTTAGCAATTAAAGCCCTCAAAGATCAATAATGCAGGACACCATTGATTTTAATTATTTCATATTTTTGAGTAATCACTGCGAAAAGTTAAATAAAATCAGACAATCAATCAATCAATCAATGTTTATTTATATAGCCCCAAATCACAAATGTCTCAAAGGACTGCACAAATCATTACGACTACAACATCCTCAGAAGAACCCACAAAAGGGCAAGGAAAACTCACACCCAGTGGGCAGGGAGAATTCACATCCAGTGGGACGCCAGTGACAATGCTGACTATGAGAAACCTTGGAGAGGACCTCAGATGTGGGCAACCCCCCCCCTCTAGGGGACCGAAAGCAATGGATGTCGAGCGGGTCTAACATGATACTGTGAAAGTTCAATCCATAGTGGCTCCAAGACAGCAGTGAGAGTCCCGTCCACAGGAAACCATCCCAAGCGGAGGCGGATCAGCAGCGTAGAGATGTCCCCAACCGATACACAGGCGAGCGGTCCATACTGGGTCTCGACTCTGGACAGCCAGTACTTCATCCATGGTCATCGGACCGGACCCCCTCCACAAGGGAGGGGGGGACATAGGAGAAAAAAGAAAAGAAGCGGCAGATCAACTGGTCTAAAAAGGAGGTCTATTTAAAGGCTAGAGTATACAGATGAGTTTTAAGGTGAGACTTAAATGCTTCTACTGAGGTGGCATCTCGAACTGTTCCCGGGAGGGCATTCCAGAGTACTGGAGCCCGAACGGAAAACGCTCTATAGCCCGCAGACTTTTTTTGGGCTTTAGGAATCACTAATAAGCCGGAGTCTTTTGAAGGCAGATTTCTTGCCGGGACATATGGTACAATACAATCGGCAAGATAGGATGGAGCTAGACCGTGTAGTATTTTATACGTAAGTAGTAAAACCTTAAAGTCACATCTTAAGTGCACAGGAAGCCAGTGCAGGTGAACCAGTATAGATATATATGTATGTATATATGTATATAAAGGTATATACAGTATAGATATATATGTATGTATATATGTATATAAAGGTATATACAGTATAGGTATATATGTATGTATATATGTATATAAAGGTATATACAGTATAGGTATATATGTATGTATATATGTATATAAAGGTATATACAGTATAGGTATATATGTATGTATATATGTATATAAAGGTATATACAGTATAGGTATATATGTATGTATATAAAGGTATATACAGTACAGGTATATATGTATGTATATATGTATATAAAGGTATATACAGTACAGGTATATATGTATGTATATATGTATATAAAGGTATATACAGTATAGGTATATATGTATGTATATATGTATATAAAGGTATATACAGTATAGGTATATATGTATGTATATATGTATATTAAGGTATATACAGTATAGGCGTAATAAGATCAAACTTTCTTGTTCTTGTCAAAAGTCTAGCAGCCGCATTTTGTACCAACTGTAATCTTTTAATGCTAGACATGGGGAGACCCGAAAATAATACGTTACAGTAATCGAGACGAGACGTAAAAAACGCATGGATAATGATCTCGGCGTCTTTAGTGGACAAACCGGAGCGAATTTTAGCTATATTACGGAGATGAAAGAAGGCCGTTTTAGTAACGCTTTTAATGTGTGACTCAAAGGAGAGAGTTGGGTGGAAGATAATACCCAGATTCTTTACCAAGTCACCTTTTGTAGTTGTTTGGTTGTCAAATGTTAAAGTTGTATTATTAAATAGAGGTCGGTGTCTAGCAGGACCGATAATCAGCATTTCCGTTTTTTTGGCGTTGAGTTGCAAAAAGTTAGCGGACATCCATTGTTTAATTTCATTAAGACACGCCTCCAGCTGACTACAATCCGGCGTGTTGGTCAGCTTTAGGGGCATGTAGAGTTGGGTGTCATCAGCATAGCAGTGAAAGCTAATATGACGTCACCCAGCGGCAGCATGTAGATGCTGAAGGACTAAATATATTTGAGATCCGAAAGGTTCCCCACTCATAAAGTGATGCATTTTTATTAGGTTTTTTTTCAACTTTTAACACTTAAATTTCAAGATCAACTTCCGATATATCTGTCGATTTTAGGTTTGAACTATTATTTTGTTTGTTTTATGCTGTTTTTATATGGCAACCACACAACATATGCAATATTTTTTCCACATAAAATATTTTAAACTGTTAATTTTTAAGTAATAATTCATTATAACATAGATTTTTTTGTCCTTTTTTTTTGAGCAATGGAAAAAAAGAAAATAAAAACAAAAGGAAAATAAAAACTGCCTGCATGGCAGCTTTGTGTCAACATTGCCACTTTTTCTCATTAGATGTCACCTTGTGGGGCGGAATAGCTCGGTCGGTAGAGTGGCCGTGCCAGCAACTTGAGGGTTGCAGGTTTGATTCCCGCTTCCGCCATCCTAGTCACTGCCGTTGTGTCCTTGGGCAAGACACTCTACCCACCTGCTCCCAGTGCCACCCACACTGGTTTAAATGTAACTTAGATATTGGGTTTCACTATGTAAAAGCGCTTTGAGTCACTAGAGAAAAGCTCTATATAAATATAATTCACTTCACTCATTCCACTTTTTTAAAATGTTTTAATTTTTTTAATTTTTGTAATACTATCAATTTTGCAATTTTTGCAGAATGTGTGGCGGGCCGGTAAACGATTAGCTGCGGTCGGAAAATGGCCCCCGGGCCGCACTTTGGACGCCCCTGGCCTACAGGCACTATTCAGAGAGCTACTTATTCCTGCTTTTCGCCACATTCATTAGATTCCTGATTCAATGCTAAGTCTTCCTGTTTGCTATTTCCATTAGCTTCCCGTGCAATCGGCACGCTCGTCTTGTGTTTGTTTGCATTTCCTGTATTTTGACTGATTTATGATGAATGCATCATTGTCTTACCTGCACTTTGCCTCCGGAGTTCCATCTGCATCCCGGGAAAACGATCCGTGCAATAACATTATTATTGACACGCACTTTGCCTGCCGTCTCTGCCAACAAGTATTGAGCGACTGCTGTGAATACTTATAAACATGTGAGTTCTACATTTGCAAAAAAAAAAAAAAAACAATAAATCAACAATTCCATTAAATATTTTGCTATGAATTCACATTTGAAAGGCGGACCTGCACTATATCCCATTTTTTACTGTGTGTCCTCTTCTGGTGGCAGTGACATTTTCTACGTGAGTGATACATTTGACCTTTCGAAGACGCTACCATCGGGGTCCGTGCCATTTAATTAAGGCGTGACATTATTTTTTTTGTGTCATTTCCGCCGTGGAATATTTACAGGAGGCGTCACGCCCCAATAAAATAACATATTTCACGTACGCAGCCCAACTCCAGAATGATGTCTGCTGGATGATGATTAATTATTAACACGGTGATTAAAGTGCCATTCAGTCTGATTAGTTGACATTTGTGTGTGTCTTAATAGGACACCCCAGTGTGTGTGTGTGTGTGTGTGTGTGTGTGTGTGTGTGTGTGTGTGTGTGTGTTGTATTTCTAGCCTTCTTGAGACATCAACAAGGAAAAGTACCGTCCATATGAGGACCCTTGAACAAGTTTGGAGGTCTCAAGAAGGTAAGAAATACACAAATGTGTGTGTGTGTTTGTGTTCCTTGTATGGTGACTGCTGCCTGACAACAGTGTGTGTGTGCGTGTGTGTGTGTGTGTGCGTGTGTGTGTGTGTGTGTGTGTGTGTGTGTGTGTTGTATTTCTAGCCTTCTTGAGACATCAACAAGGAAAAGTACCGTCCATATGAGGACCCTTGAACAAGTTTGGAGGTCTCAAGAAGGTAAGAAATACACAAATGTGTGTGTGTGTGTGTGTGTGTTCCTTGTATGGTGACTGCAGCCAGTCCTGACAACAGTGTGTGTGTGTGTGTGTGTGTGTGTGTGTGTGTGTGTTTGTATTTCTAGCCTTCTTGAGACATCAATAAGGAAAAGTACCGTCCATATGAGGACCCTTGAACAGGTTTTGAGGTCTCAAGAAGGTAAGAAATACACAAATGTTTGTGTGCGTGTTCCTTGTATGGTGACTGCTGCCAGTCCTGACAACAGTGTGTGTGTGTGTGTGTGTGTGTGTGTGTGTTCTTGTATTTCTAGCCTTCTTGAGACATCAACAAGGAAAAGTACCGTCCATATGAGGACCCTTGAACAAGTTTGGAGGTCTCAAGAAGGTAAGAAATACACAAATGTGTGTGTGCATGTTCCTTGTATGGTGACTGCAGCCAATCCTGACAACAGTGTGTGTGTGTGTGTGTGTGCGTGTGTGTGTGTGTGTTTGTATTTCTAGCCTTCTTGAGACATCAATAAGGAAAAGTACCGTCCATATGAGGACCCTTGAACAGGTTTTGAGGTCTCAAGAAGGTAAGAAATACACAAATGTTTGTGTGCGTGTTCCTTGTATGGTGACTGCTGCCAGTCCTGACAACAGTGTGTGTGTGTGTGTGTGTGTGTGTGTGTGTTCTTGTATTTCTAGCCTTCTTGAGACATCAACAAGGAAAAGTACCGTCCATATGAGGACCCTTGAACAAGTTTGGAGGTCTCAAGAAGGTAAGAAATACACAAATGTGTGTGTGTGTGTGTGTGTGTTCCTTGTATGGTGACTGCAGCCAGTCCTGACAACAGTGTGTGTGTGTGTGTGTGTGTGTGTGTGTGTGTGTGTTTGTATTTCTAGCCTTCTTGAGACATCAATAAGGAAAAGTACCGTCCATATGAGGACCCTTGAACAGGTTTTGAGGTCTCAAGAAGGTAAGAAATACACAAATGTTTGTGTGCGTGTTCCTTGTATGGTGACTGCTGCCAGTCCTGACAACAGTGTGTGTGTGTGTGTGTGTGTGTGTGTGTGTTCTTGTATTTCTAGCCTTCTTGAGACATCAACAAGGAAAAGTACCGTCCATATGAGGACCCTTGAACAAGTTTGGAGGTCTCAAGAAGGTAAGAAATACACAAATGTGTGTGTGCATGTTCCTTGTATGGTGACTGCAGCCAATCCTGACAACAGTGTGTGTGTGTGTGTGTGTGCGTGTGTGTGTGTGTGTGTGTGTGTGTGTGTTCTTGTATTTCTAGCCTTCTTGAGACATCAATAAGGAAAAGTACCGTCCATATGAGGACCCTTGAACAAGTTTGGAGGTCTCAAGAAGGTAAGAAATACATAAATGTGTGTGTGTGTGTCTTGTATTTCTAGCCTTCTTGAGACATCAATAAGGAAAAGTACCGTCCATATGAGGACCCTTGAACAAGTTTGGAAGTCTCAAGAAGATCAGAAATACACAAACATGTGTGTGTTTGTGTTCCTTGTATGGTGATTGCTACCAGTCCTGACAAAAGTGTGTGTGTGTGTGTGTGTGTGTGTGTTCTTGTACTTCTAGCCTTCTTGAGACATCAACAAGGAAAAGTACCGTCCATATGAGGACCCTTGAACAAGTTTGGAAGTCTCAAGAAGATCAGAAATACACAAACATGTGTGTGTTTGTGTTCCTTGTATGGTGATTGCTACCAGTCCTGACAAAAGTGTGTGTGTGTGTGTGTGTGTGTGTGTTCTTGTACTTCTAGCCTTCTTGAGACATCAACAAGGAAAAGTACCGTCCATATGAGGACCCTTGAACAAGTTTGGAGGTCTCAAGAAGGTAAGAAATACACAAATGTGTGTGTGTGTGTGTGTGTGTTCCTTGTATGGTGACTGCAGCCAGTCCTGACAACAGTGTGTGTGTGTGTGTGTGTGTGTGTGTGTGTGTGTGTGTGTTTGTATTTCTAGCCTTCTTGAGACATCAATAAGGAAAAGTACCGTCCATATGAGGACCCTTGAACAAGTTTGGAAGTCTCAAGAAGATCAGAAATACACAAACATGTGTGTGTTTGTGTTCCTTGTATGGTGATTGCTACCAGTCCTGACAAAAGTGTGTGCGTTTGTCAAAGTGACATATGGGGACATTTTTATGAAATTTCACCTTACATATGAGGACCTGTTGAAATATGGGGACATTTTCCATGTCCTCATATTTCCCGCAATGCTATCGTGTTCTAGACCCTCCCAGCATGTTCCCACACCAAAAATCTCTAAAGTCTTCATTTGTCAAATTTTCAGAAAAAGTGTGTGAAAGTGTGTTTAATGTTATTGCTCACTTTCGAATTTGCCCCTAGTGGCCATCTTTGCTATTATGACACACACACACACACACTTGTCCTCATATGTCATATGTCCTCATATGTCATGTGGGTCAGAAACTCACACACTCCAACATTTTGAAAAACATATAATCATTACAGCAATAAACATACTCTTGAATTCTAAATCAAATAACACATGTTCAACTGATCTGATGATCCCAACCTTTTTTATGTTAGTTTTATCTATTCATTTGGTTTATCTGGAGATGATTTGGGCTAGACAATTAGTAATAAAGGGATTATGGTGATGATTTAATTGGTTTGATTCAGTATTTTACTGTATTGGTCTTTTTGCTATTATATTGACTAAAATACAATGCCGCACAATAATTAATTTAAATCTGCCTGAAATGTAGGTTTTTGCATAAATGCCCCCCACCCCTCCACCCCCTCCAAAAAAAAAAAAAAAAAAAAAAAACCCTCAACCTTGATTGAGACCAAGGCAATAATTCAAATGAAATTCAAACTACATACAGTATTTAATATTTTCAAATGGTTACAATAGCACATGATTTTGGTATTTTTATCTTTGGGACAAATTTTGGATTCAATTGGCGATTGTTTTTGGAGGTATTCACTTTACATGGTGTTCAAGATGGTTACTTCCGCCCACTCTGAAGAGTCTCGGCGTCTGATTGGTCCAATTTTCAGTTAGGCGCCGCCTGATTGGCCGCTGGACGATGTCTGCTCCTAACAGAGGGCTAAATCACTAGTTAACTATTTTCATCTTGGAAGTTATACAGCTCACGTATCACACTTAATATTGAATATATATAAAAAGGGTTTTCCAAAAGGACCATTTATAATCGAAATACAAAACTTCACACACGATTTTGAGCACAACAGAGCGCTCAGTGAACATCACTTCCGGGACGTGCAGCACCTGAGGGGGACATCTATCTTGGCCACAAACCATCTTTGACAGTCTTCGGCAGCATGGTTGAATCAGGTGAGCATAAAATGGAGTTTAACGTAATTAAATAGACCAATGTTTTTTAACATAGGAAAATAGTTCATTATAAACAACAGTTAAATGTTTTTTGTTATTAATTGCAACCAGATTTGATGTTATGAGGTTAAATAAAGCATTTCAGTTCTGGGCCAAGGCCAAGGCATTGAATTTTTTTTTTTTTTAAGTTGCATGGAAGATTATAAATAGCAGTGATTGTCACACACACACTAGGTGTGGTGAAATTATTCTCTGCATTTGACCCATCACCCTTGATCACTATGCAAGTAAACATTTTCTTAATTTTAAACTAGACAGACTAGAGTTCTTCAAATTGTTTATACTTTTTCTCAAATACAAATATTTCAAGCTGATAAGCCCTGTGGAGTTGGCATGTTACTGATATTGTTACATTACTACTTTGTTTGAGAAGCTTCATGTCTGCATTGAGCCTAAATTTAACAGTTTTTGAAGGGTTTAGTTCTTTGTTTTATTTCTGTGTCACTGACTTTTTTCATTTTTATGTGTGGATTTGTTAGGCACATCAACACATGATGTAGACATCGTGTCCAAAAGAAGAGCGAGACGTAATCCTGAGGCTGAAGCCACCGAGTTTATTTGATCTGGATGTGACAAGTCTTGTTTTAAGGCCCAGTGGATCAATGATTGGAAAGGTATGTCTTGTTATGTATCATATTAATGGTAACTGTATCAACATCTCATTTGGATTATTTCCTTACTGTCTAATAGAGGTTGTATTATATGGCTTTAATTAGAAGTGTTTGGAATAACAGCGTTCCACGTCCCAAGAGCTAGCTTCTGTAGCCGAGGATCGGACCGCCAAGTGCCCTGCCTTCGGCTGCCGCCCAGCTCACAATGCACCCGACCTCTATGGCCCCTCGGAGTCTTGTTCACGAGTGGGGGAAGAGTGGATCGTGAGATCGACAGGCGGATCGGTGTGGCGTCTTCGGTAATGCGGACGTTGTATCAATCCGTTGTGGTGAAGAAGGAGCTGAGCCGGAAGGCAAAGCTCTCAATTTACCGGTCGATCTACGTTCCCATCCTCACCTATGGTCATGAGCTTTGGGTCATGACCGAAAGGATAAGATCACGGGTACAAGCGGCCCAAATGAGTTTGGGTCTCTCCCTTAGAGATAGGGTGAGAAGCTCTGCCATCTGGGAGGAACTCAAAGTAAAGCCGCTGCTCCTCCACATCGAGAGGAGCCAGATGAGGTGGTTCGGGCATCTGGTCAGGATGCCACCCGAACGCCTCCCTAGGGAGGTGTTTAGGGCACGTCCAACCGGTAGGAGGCCACGGGGAAGACCCAGGACACGTTGGGAAGACTATGTCTCCCGGCTGGCCTGGGAACGCCTCGGGATCCCCCGGGAAGAGCTAGACCAAGTGGCTGGGGAGAGGGAAGTCTGGGCTTCCCTGCTTAGGCTGCTGCCACCGCGACCCCACCTCGGAAAAGCGCAAGATGATGGATGGATGGATGGATGGATGGGTGGATGGTATAACAGCGGTATATGAAAACGATGTTACTAATGCTGTTACTTTTACCGGTAACGAGTAATCTAATAACTTTTATGTACGCTACAACGCTGTTACGATGCGTTTTATGTAATGTGGCATGCTACTTTTGATGTGATTGTATGTCAACAAGACAGCGTTAGAAGCACAAAAGGGTTAGTGCAGGTAATATCTTTTTACTAATGAAAGCAACCCCCGGAAGTAATTACAAACACGATATCAAATAGAAAGAGGCCTCATCCACACGCAAACAAAAACATTCAACAGAACTATCTTAACTGCCACTGAACTATTCTGCTATGTCTGGGCGCTGAAGTCCCACATCACTTGGCAAAAGGCACAGCTTTTTAAAGGCACACACACACTCCGCTCTCATGAAATGTCTCTCAACTGCATATGCTAGATATTTAAAACTTTTCTTTTTCAAGTAACACATTAATTACAAACCCCGTTTCCATATGAGTTGGGAAATTGTGTTAGATGTAAATCCAAACGGAAATTTTTTTTTTACAAATAATAATTAACTTAGAATTTCATGGCTGTAACATGTGCCAAAGTAGTTGGGAGAGGGCATGTTCACCACTGTGTTACATCACCTTTTCTTTTAACAACACTCAATAACCGTTTGGGAACTGAGGAAACTAATTGTTGAAGCTTTGAAAGTGGAATTCTTTCCCATTCTTGTTTTATGTAGAGCTTCAGTCCTTCAACAGTCCGGGGTCTCCGCTGTCCTATTTTACGCTTCATAATGCGCCACACATTTTTGATAGGACTGCAGGCCGGCAAGGAAAGTACCTGCACTCTTTTTTTTATGAAGCTGAACACGTGCTGAATGTGGCTTGGCATTGTCTTGCTGAAATAAGCAGGGGCGTACATGAAAAAGTCGGCGCTTAAATGGCAGCAAATGTTGTTCCAAACAGATGGGTAACTTACAGATGTGTAAGTTACCCATGCCTTGGGCACTAATGCACCCCCATACCATCACAGATGCTGGCTTTTCAATTTTGCGTCGATAACAGTCTGGATGGTTCGCTTCCCCTTTGGTCCGGATGAAACGGTGTCGAATATTTCCAAAAACAATTTGAAATGTGGGCTCGTTAGACCACAGAACACTTTTCCACTTTGCATCAGTCCATCTTAGATGATCTCGGGCCCAGAGAAGCCGGCGGCGTTTCTGGATGTTGATAATTGGCTTTCGCTTTGCATAATAGATCTTTAACTTGCACTTACAGATATAGTGAAGTGAATTATATTTATATAGCGCTTTTCTCTAGTGACTCAAAGCGCTTTACATAGTGAAACCCAATATCTAAGTTACATTTAAAGCAGTGTGGGTGGCACTGGGAGTAGGTGAGTAAAGTGTCTTGCCCAAGGACACAACGGCAGTAACTAGGATGGCGGAAGTGGGAATCGAACCTGCAACCCTCAAGTTGCTGGCACGGCCACTCTACCAACCGAGCTATACCGCCCCAATATAGCAACAAACTGTATTTAGTGACAGTGGTTTTCTGGAGTGTTCCTGAACTCATGTGGTGATATCCTTTAGAGATTGATGTCGGTTTCTGATACAGTGCCGACTGAGGGATGGAAGGTCACGGTTATTCAATGTTAGTTTCCAGACATGCCGCTTACGTGGAGTGATTTCTCCAGATTCTCTGAACCTTTTGATGATATCATGGAGCGTAGATGTTGAAATCCCTAAATTTCTTGCAATTGCACTTTGAGAAACGTTGTTCTTAAACTGTTTGACTATTTGCTCACGCAGTTGTGGACAAAGGGGTGTACCTCGCCCCATCCTTTCCTGTGAAAGACTGAGCATTTTTTGGGAAGCTGTTTTTATAGCCAATCATGGCACCCACCTGTTCCAAATTAGCCTTCACACCTGTGGGATGTCCCAAATAAGTGTTTGATGAGCATTTCTTAACTTTATCAGTATTTATTGCCACCTTTCCCAACTTGTTTGTTGCGTGTTGCTGGCATCAAATTCTAAAGTTAATGATTATTTGCACCAAAAAAATGTTTATCAGTTTGAACATGAAATATGTTGTCTTTGTAGCATATTCAACTGAATATGGGTTGAAAAGGATTTGCAAATCATTGTATTCTGTTTATATTTACATCTAACACAATTTCCCAACTCATATGGAAACGGGGTTTGTACTTAATTTAATAATTATTTACATTTATGAAAGAGTAATTCTGTTTGTAATTGAATTTTTAGTCAAGTAACGACTATTATTATTCCTTTTTAAAACAGATATTCCAAACATTGTTAATTGATAAACTGTTTTATCAGGATATGGTGTATTTACTCTTGCATCAATTTAAAAAGGTTCTTTTGTGGTCGAGTACCGAGGGAAGTTCATCTCAAGACATGAGCGGGACAAGAGACAGAAACCCTCTATAAATATCTTTACTATTTATCTGGCATTATATGCTCATAATGTTAACAACAAAAAGTGCTGATAATGTTATAATTAATAAGTTCTAACATTATTTTTATGTGTTTTGTTGCAGACACCAACTGTTGATGTTCTATCTCAACATTCTCCAGACTCATGTGAGCGATAAACCGACTTCATCCCTCCAACAGGTTATTACTTGACTATTTTACTATCCATCCATCCATCCATCCATTTTCTACTACCTGTCCCTTTTTTGGGTTGGCGGGGTGTGCTTGAGCCTATCTGAGCTGCATTCGGGCGGAAGGCGGAGTACACCCTGGACAAGTCGCCACCTCATTACACGGCCAACACAAATAGACAACATTTACACTCACATTCACACACTAGGGCCAATTTAGTGTTGCCAATCAACCTATCCCCAGGCGCATGTCTTTGGAGGTCAGATGAAGCCGGAGTACCCGGAGGGAACCCACGCAGTCACGGGGAGAACATGCAAACTCCACACAGAAAGATCACGAGCCCAGGATTTAACTCAGGACTACTCAGGACCTTCGATTTGTGACGCACATGCACTAACCCGTGTCCCACCGTGCTGCCCTATATCTGCTAAAAACTTGACACAACCTATACTTCAAAAGACATTTAATCCTTTTAACCTCTCACAGATCAGTTTATATGACAAAAATGTTTTAAGCGTACTTCCATGTTAGTCTGTGGAATTTACAACTCATGTTTAGCAAAACAGGAGATGTTACAGGTCAGCAACATGAATTCTATATGTGATCACTTGTCATGTACTCATATTGTTTGAACTAAAAAAGACTTCAGTGTGTTTCATATAAGGTCCTCATATTTTTCTGAACCACATTAGTGTGTGTTACAATGTTTAATTCAAAGCTTTAAAATGAGTGTTTCAATCCAGGTCCTCATATTTTCTGAACCACATTTTAGTGAATGTTACTTTCTTAAATAATAGTCTAAGAGCTAAAACGCTATAATAATCTTTACTGTTCATGTAGAATTATATGCTCAGAATATTATCAACCAAAAGTGGTTGTTAATGTTATAATTAATCAGTTCTGACATTATATTTTTGTGTTTTGTTGCAGACACCAACTGTTGGGGTTCTATCTCAACATTCTCCAGATTCAGATGTGAGCGATAAACCGACTTCATCCCTCCAACAGGTTATTACAAGTCTATTTTTACTATATCTGCTCTAAATGTGACCCAACCTATATTTTGAAAGACATTTATTAATTTTAATCTCTCACAGATCAGTTTATATGACAACATTTTCGTAAGGGTACATCCATGTTAGTCAGTAAGGAGTTTGGAACTCATGTTTAGCAAAACAGGAGATGTTACAAGTCAACAACATACATTCTACATGTGACCACTCGTCATGTCCTTATATTGTTTGATCCAAGAAAGACTTAGGTGTGTTTCATATAAGGTCCTCATATTTTCTAAACCAGATTAGTGTGTGTTACAATGTTAATGTCCAAGCTTTAAAATGAGTGTCTCAATTCAGGTCCTCATATTTTCTGAACCAGATTTTAGTGTGTTTTATATTCTTAATGAATTGTCTAAGAGCTGAAACTCTGTAATAATCTTTACCCTTTATCTGGCATTGTATGCTCAGATTTTTATCAACAAAAAGTGGTGAGAATGTTATAATTAATTAGTTATGACATTATATTTTTGTTTTGTTGCAGAAACCAACTGTTGAGGTTCTATCTCAACATTCTCTAGATTCAGATGACAGCCATAAACCGACTTCATCCCTCCAACAGGTTATTACATGTCTATTTTTACTATATCTGCTCTAAATTTGACCCAACCTATTTTGAAAGACATTTATTAATTTTAATCTCTCACAGATCAGTTTATATGACAACATTTTCGTAAGGGTACATCCATGTTAGTCAGTGGGGAGTTTGGAACTCATGTTTAGCAAAACAGGAGATGTAACAAGTCAACAACATAAATTCTACTTGTGAGCACTCGTCATGTCCTCATATTGTTTGAACCAAGAAAGACCTAGGTGTGTTTCATATAAGGTCCTCATATTTTCTGAACCAGAGTAGTGTGTGTTAAAATGTTAATGTCAAAGCTTTAAAATGAGTGTTTCAATTCAGAAAATGCAGTGCCTCTTGTTTACAGCCGGTTTCTGCAGCGCTGTTTTCATTGATCAAAGTATTTTTTCGGTGGTCGTGTTTTTGGTACATAACTTGTAAATAGTGCGCAAATAATAGGCTATATATATATAAATACATTCAAACCCCGTTTCCATATGAGTTGGGAAATTGTGTTAGATGTACATATAAACAGGATACAATGATTTGCAAAGAATTTTCAACCCCAATTCTGTTGAATATGCTACAAAGACAACATATTTGATGTTAAAACTGCTAAACATTTTTTTTGCAAAGAATTTAGGGATTTTACCATCTACGGTCCGTAAAATTATCAAAAGGTTCAGAGAATCTGGAGAAATCACTGCACGTAAGCGATGTACTGCATTAAAAACCGACATCAGTGTATAAAAGATATCACCACATGGGCTCAGAAATACTTCAGAAAACCACTGTCAGTTACTACAGTTGGTCGCTACATCTGTAAATGCAAGTTAAAACTCTACTATGCAAAGCAAATGCCATTTATCAACAACACAGAGGAACGCCGCGGGCTTCGCTGGGCCCGAACTCATCTAAGATGGACTGATGCAAAGTGGAAAAGTGTTCTGTGGTCTGACGAGTCCACATTTCAAATTATATATGGAAATTGTGGACGTGGTGTTCTCCGGAACAAAGAGGAAAATAACCATCCGGCGCAAAGTTCAAAAGCCAGCATGTGTGATGGTATGGGGGTGTATTAGTGCCCAAAGCATGGGTAACTTACACATCTGAGAAGGCACCGTTAATGCTGAATGGTCCATACAGGTTTTGGAGCAACATATGTTGTCATCCAAGCAACATTATCATGGACGCCCCTGCTTATTTCAGCAAAACAATGCCAAGCCACGTGTTACAACAGCGTGTCTTCGTAGTAAAAGAGTGCGGGTACTTTCCTGGCCCGCCTGCAGTCCAAACATGTCTCCCATCGAAAATGTGTAGCGCTTTATGAAGCGTAAAACACGACAACTTAAGCTGTACATCAAGCAAGAATGGTAAAGAATTCCACTTTCAAAGCTTCAACAATTAGTTTCCTCAGTTCCCAAACGTTTATTGAGTGTTGTTAGAAGAAAATGTGATGTAACACAGTGGTGAACATGCCCTTTCCCAACTACTTTGGCACGTGTTGCAGCCATGAAATTCAAAGTTAATTATTATTTGCAAAAAAAAAAAGTTTGAGTTTGAACATCAAATATGTTGTCTTTGTAATGCTTTCAATTGAATATGGGTTGAAAAGGATTTGCAAATCATTGTATTCAGTTTATATTTACATCTAACACAATTTCCCAACTTTTATGGAAACGGGGTTTGTATATATATTAGGGCTGGGCAATGATTAAAATTTTTAATCGAAGTTAATCACACTATTTCTCTAATTAATCGCGATTAAATGCATTGTATACGCAAAGCCCAATAATGAATTCAAAAGTAGTGTGTAGTGCACCTTTATTGGAATATTCTTCCACATGAACAAAAGCGCCAAAACATTTGTTGTGCAAACACAATTTAAATCAGTCCTTGTTAAACAGTAGCAGTTAAATAGCAAATTTTATGAAAATCAACTCAAAAAATGTAAATACAAACATTTAAGCTTATTACTACCACTGCCAGGGTATTTAAGTTATCCTGTTTGTTATGGAAAATAAATATAATCTACATACAAAACTCTGAGCCACAATCATAACATCTGAACAGGCAATTTCTGAGGTAACAGCAGAAACATTTTTTTTTTATCAGGGACCTTATGTTTAAAAAACTTATATTATAGGTAGTGGGCTGTTTTAGGGAATTTTGGATCAAATTATCCGTAGTAGCAATATTAATAATGTTGTGTTTATTCTGCGTAGTGGACTTAAAATAGTTATGACCATATCTGTTTGCTTGGTGCTTTGATAAACTGAACGCATATACATGGTACTATATTGTAATGTTATGAGCCAGGGGAAAAAAAAACTACCCTACCCAGCATGCAACAGGAGTGACGAGCATGCGCGGTAGCCCGGGATAGGTTGTGTCGCCATGACGGCATCTTGTATGTTGTGATATGCACGCTCTGAAAGCAAACGTTAAGAACTCAGCCAACACTCCTCGTCTGCATTATTGATAAATAGACGGACAACACATATACTCCGCTGCTTCATAAAGGAGACTAAAGTATACAGATTTCTATTACTGAAGGAATAATGACTAGTAGACAACAGTGAAAAGGGGCAAAAACGTAATATAATATTCTAGTAAATGATGTGGATGGTCCACTCCAAAGCGGGGTAAATAAATAATCCACATCATTTACTAGAATATTATATTACGTTTTGCCCCTTTTCACTGTGTTATAGTCATTATTCCTTCAGTAAGAAATTGTATTTTGTCTCCTTTATGACAGCTGCAAAGGGGAAGAAGTGGAAGCAGTTGAATGACACATGTTGCATTTTGTAACTGGCAACAAAGTACCAGGTAAAAAAGATTGTGAAGCCTGCCTCCATAAAGAACTAGTAGCTCTACAGGACAGAGATTGGCTTGCCATCAAGTACTACATCCATAACAGAATTATATTTAAAAAAGGGAAAAAAAATGTTTTCCCACATCTTCTGTGGTAGTTTGAGTATGTTACCAGCAATTAAAAAAGCAAAATAAACAGCAAGCGTTTTGTATTTATTCCAGATAATTCTTAGCGACAAAATCCACAAAAACAATTCAGTTACACTTAGTCGACAATTACATTTTTACCCATGTTTCTTTTAAACTCTTCTTGGTTTTAGATTACAGTAGCATGGGATTGGGATTTTTTTTTTAAATGACAACACATCAACTAAACCAACTCAGGTGGTTTTGTTAAGTCTCTGATGTCATTAGCCTCATATGTCACATGAACCT